>NW_006921735.1:5111987-5120276 GCF_000298275.1 Orycteropus afer afer
ACAAAGAATGTCAGGATAAACTCTGCATGAGTTAAGATTAAAAGCATTTTTACTTTGTATTTAAATGACAGTCAAATGCAGTTATGGTAATTCCTAAATAGCCAAGATAACACAGACTCTCAAGTGCTTTGTTTTTCCCCACTATAATTATCTCAGCATCCTCTTCTTTTATACATATTGCCTTCCAAGTCTCTCTGAGTGTGCCATATTCCTCTATATTCATAAGATGTGTCCAACCAAACCATTTCATTAGCATATTTCAGATAATTGAAATAGTACTTCTATCTAGGTTTCTCGTTTTATTTTCTATCTTGGCATAAACATCATTTTGTTTGTCTAATAGATTAAACTATCAATAGGCTAACTGTGATTGGAACTAATTAACTCATTTCTGCTAGCAAAAGTGCACATATAAAAGAAGGAAAAGGAGTGTTATCCAATTGTTTTCCTGTATTTCATTATAAAGCACTGAAGGTATATAAATTTACTTTTAAAAATTACCACTTTAAGTCCTGGTTCTAGAGCAGTGAACAAAATTAAAAAAAAAAAAAAAATCCCTTTAGTTACAAAACTTAAATTTTGGTGCTACCTTTTAAAGTGGGACATAAGTTAAAGGATTTAAAGATGACAATTCTCAAGAGAACCACTAGGTTAAAAATAAGTGGTAAAGGTATAAGCCTGTCATCTTGAATGATAATAGTATATATAAGAAGAGTCAATCCTTACTTCGTACTTACTTTGGGCCTGAGTTGCTCATTAAGTGGAGCTTTTTGATGCTTACAAAGTCTTGTGGGTTTGGTACTTTTATTATTCCCATTTTAAGGATAAGAAATCTGAAGGAGGTTTAGTACTTGGCCATGGTAACACAGGATCCAAACTCATACAGAATGACTCCAGATCTGTGCTCCTGATTGCTTCACTTGTGCCTCTCTTGTATACAAACATCATAAATCAAGTAAAGTTGATCCACTGTTTCACCTGTAGTGAAATTACTTTTTATATTAACAGAAAAAAACTTTTTTTTAGGAAAAATCTTAAAATTGATCAGGATTTAGATGACTATATGAAGAGTCCATTTCATTCCTCCTTGCATACCAAAGTTTTATCCAAATCAGTGACTTCATTTTATTAGAGTCTAGCAATAAGAAGATGTTTCACTGCTATTCAGAAGATTTTTAGTGGCCATTTTCTTAGAAGTGATGGCCCCATTCTTTTTCTGAATCTGTCTTGATCTGGCAGCTCCGCTGAAACCTGTCCATCAAGGGTGACTCTTCTGGTATTTGACATACTCATGGAATAGCTTCCAGTATCAGAGTGACACACAAGCCACAACAGCATAAAGATGGGAGGATACTGTACCAAAAAGAATGAGTTGACATGCAGTCATTTCAGGTGGAAGCATGTGATCAGTAACTGATGGTATAGGAGGAAAAACCAGGCCACTGTAGGAATTGGTGAAAACAAGGCTCCCAAATTTAAGGGACTACCCATTGAGATGTTTCAACAAATGGATGCAGCATTGGAGGAACTCACTCATTCATGCCAAGAAATTTGGAAGACCTGGCCAACCAAGTAGAAGAGATCCATATTTGTGGCCATGTCAATAAAAGGTGATCCAGGATAAATTATTGAGTAATATCATTAATATCACAAGCAAGTAAAATTTTGCTGAAGATAATACAAAAATGACTACAGCAGTATATTGAGAGGGAGCTGCCAGAAATTCAAGCTGGATTCAGCAGAAGATGTAGAATGAGGGATATCACTGCTGATGTTAGATGTGTCTTTTCTTAAAACAAAGAAGACCAGAAAGATGTTTATCTGTGCTTTATCAATTATGCAAAGGCAATCAACTGTGTGATCATGACAAATTATGGATAATATTGAGAAGGATGGAAATTCCAGAACTCTCAATTGTGCTAGTGGTGAACCTGTGTATAGACCAAGAGACTATCATTGAAGCAGAACAAAGGGATATTGTGTGGCTTAAAATTAGGAAAGGTGTGCATTATGGTTGTATCCTTTCACCATATTTATTCAATCTCTATGCTAAGCAAATAATCTGAGAAACTGAACTATATGAAAAAGAGCATGGCATCAGGACTGGAGGAAGACTCATTAACAACATATGATGTGAAGATGACACTATCTTGCTTGCTGAAAGTGAAAATGACTTGAAGTACTTGCTGATGAAGATCAAAGACTCTAACCTTCAGTATGGATTGAACCTAAACGTAAAGAAAACAAAAGTCCTCTCAGTGGGAAAAATAAGCAACATCATGATAAATAGAGACAAGATTGAAGTTGTTAAGGATTTCCTTTTACTTGGATCCACATTCAATGCCCAAAGAAGCAGTAGTCAAGAAATCAGATGATGAATCGCACTGGCCAAACCTGCTGCAAAAGACCTCATTAAAGTAACAAAGAGCAAAGATATCACTTTGAAGACTAAGGCGCACCTGACCCAAATCATGGCATTTTCAATAATCTCATATGTATGTTAAAGCTGGACAATGAATGAGAACATTGGAAGAAGAAAACATCTATTTGAATAGTGATCCTGGAAAAGAATACTGAGAATATCACAGACTGTTAGAAGAATGAATAAATTTATTCTTGAGGAAATACAGTTGGAATGCTCCTTGGAAGTGAGAATGACCAGACTTCATCTCAATTACTTTGGTCATGCTGTCAGAAGGGGCCAGTCTTTGAAAAAGAATATTATGCTTGGTAAAGTAGAGGGTGAGCAAAAAAGGGGAAGACCCTCAATGAAATGGACTGGCGCAGTGGCTGTAACAATGAGCTCAAGTGTAGCAAAGATTATAAGGATTGTGTAAGACCAGTAGTGTTTGTTGTACATGGGGTTTCTAAGAGTCAGAACCCACTCGATGGCACCTAACAACAACGAGAAGAAGCAATATCACAATGAATACAAACAAATTATACAACTTTTTATTGTATAGATTAGGCTTATGGCATTTTCCCATAATTATTCTACTTATATCTCAGCCATTAATTGAGGTGGAGATCTAAAACAAATCAGTATTTATATTGCTAATTTGTTCCTAGACTGATTTATCTTTCTATTTGGGTTGTGTCACTGCTTTCATTGAGTTCTCTTTTTCTGCTCTCTGATTACAGAATGAAGTGAGAAAAATTTAGAGAATGATTATGATTCATGTTATTAGTAGCCCCTATTGGACATCTTTGCTATTAATCAATTCTAGTATTTATATCAAATTAAGCTCCATCCCATTCTTCCTAGTGGGAATTCCAAATATTTCAGAACTTTCCTTAGCCCCCCATAAAATTTCTGCCCTTGTCATTCTCCCTACATAACATTAATTGAAGTAATTTAATATAAACTCCTTCAATCAAACCCCAATTATTGTGAAAATATTTCTGTATTTTTGAACATACCATCTACTATCTATTTCCCTTTGAAATCACATTCTTACTCTTTTCAGCTGTGCCCTCTCCTTTTCCCCTTAATCCCTTAAATCTTCTTCTGTGTTCTCTCTACACAGTTCTTTTTTTTTTCTCCTTTCTCTCCAGTTGATCTTCCATGAATTCTTTACTCCTTTGCCTAAGACACACAATGTTTTGGATTATCACTTGTATTTGCTAAAATAGAGAGACCCTGGTGGTGCAAAATATTATTATTACCAGCGGCTAACCAAAAAGTTGGTCATTTGAAGTTGGTCTACCCAGAGGTGCCTCAGAAGAAAGGTTTGGTGATTTACAAACAATAAAACAGCATTGAAAACCTTAGAGAGAACTGTTCTATTCTGATGCACATGTGGTCATGATAAATCAAAATAGACTCTATGTCAACTGGTTTAATGCTAAAATATTCTTCTTCCTGACCCTTCTCCTCAAAATTGTCTTCCTCTTTATTGCCAAGTGTCTCAAGTAAGGAATTTTTTTTTTTTTTTTTTTTTTTTTTTTGCCATAGTTTCATAATACACCTACCCATACTACACGCTGTAGCTTTCCATGGTTCTACTCAAATGTTAATGGTCTCTTAGAGATTACAAGTGGCCTCCTGCCAAAGGCTCAAGGAGGCCACATCTTCTGACCTCCACTAACCCCTCAAGAGGAAGACAAAATCACCATCAGCAGCCCAAGGCCTATTCCTGCAAGGCCAGACATGCTGCCTCCCTCCAGCCCTTTCCCCACCCTGACACCAACTGCTCCTCCCGCAGCACCCACCACCTTTCTGCTGGGTTTAATAATTTGCTGCAGCAGCCACAAAGAATTCATAGATTATAGGGTTTATTAGGGAAGCACCAGGCTTCAAGTTCAAGAACAATGCTCAGTCTCTCTCAGCCCCATGTCTCAGCCAACATTATCTTTTAGTCTTTCTCCCAGCAATGTATGTCTCTTGGTGTCTCTCAGCTGCACATATCTCTCAGGAGCATGTTTCTCTCAGCAGTATATCTTTCTCAGCCAGCAGACAGAGAGACTCCTTCTGCCTCTAGGAGGGCTCTTTTTTTGAGTCTGGCAGAGTGGCCAAATTAACCAATCTCAACATCAGAATTCTATACACCTGAGAGAGAGAGAACATCCCAGAAGATTGCTTCATGCCACTCTCAATAGAAAAACCCCTGGTGGATAACTTTAACAATCAGGAGTTACTCAGTTGGTTTTGGCAAATTCCAGCACTGAATTTACAAAGACTTATGGCTAGAAAAGCCACACTATGTAACTTACTACAGCATACCTCCTAAATGCTATATTCATGACTTTAATTCATAGAATTTTGCACCATCATTTTTCACCTTTTCCTAATAGTGATGCTCATCTCATTTTTCTAATATCTGTGAATATTCTTTTGTTCTTGTCTATGTAATTTCTTCCTCCTCTAATTTCTTAAGTGTAAATTTTTCCAAGACTTGATTATCAGCTTTCTTTTGTTTTTGCTTAACACATTGCTCTTAAAAGTACTATTTACCTTCAAAGTTTCAACTTGTAAGTTCATGGATGCCAGGTCTATATCATCAACCTTCAATTCCTAGATAGTTTCTAAATATCTCTATTCAATGGATCTGCCACCTCCACAATCTCAGCCCAGAGTGACCTCATTACTTCCTTTTCCAAATCTACTCCTCTCCCTTTATTAAATCTAGACTCGTTGTCACCTTTTCTCTATAATTCACTTCCCAAACTAGGTCACTTATACTTATCCATGTCTCTTATTTTCATGATCTTGTTTGTATTTTCAATGCAACTGAACCCATTGTGTCCTGGACCTTGGACCAGGACTATTGTAATAGCTCCCTAATTAGTATATTCACTTCCAATCTCTTTTTCTTCTAATTCATGATTCATATTGTTCTTATATAGTCCTTCTTAAACAAAGATTGAAGCTGACAAATACTTTTATCAAATGTCTAAACAGTCTTCTATTACAGAGCATGAAATACATACTATTCAGCCTGACATTTAAAGTTCTTCATTGCCAGGCCACCAAAAACACCCCACATATATAACTTGGGTCAACAGATTCTTCAGAAACCATCCCCTGAATATTTAATTCATTTTTGCACCTTACTGATGTCATCCATATTATTTCTTGTATCATTCTATTCCATTAGCAGTTCCTATCATTCTTTAACTGTCATATTTCCCTCATCTTCCAAGACACACTTATATCTCCTTTTGACATTCACAAACTTCTGACCTTATAATAGTGCATATTGGGTGGAATAAATGTTAATAAATTAAATAAATTTCCTCTTGGATTTATTATGAACTGTGAAAAAAATGTTACGGTGACAAAAGTCCATACGCTCAATTAGTTGCAAATGGAACATTTGTAATTTTAAGAACACCTTAAAAAAACCTCATTGCCATCAAGTCAATTCAACTCATAGTAACCTCTCCTTGGTTTCCAAGGCAGTATCTCTATGGAAGTAGATTGCCCTGTCTTCCTTCCAAGGCATGCCTGGTGGGTTTGAACCACCAGCCTTCAGGTTAGCAGTCAGATGCCTTAAGCACTATGCCACCAGAGCTCCCAAGAACACCTTAAGAGTGTCTGTATTTGATTTCTGCATGGATCTTATAAAAGTAAAATTAACATATGATTAGAAATTCTTTTAATTTAATAATTTTCCAATATTGATGTATAAATTTTAGAAACTGAAATAAAAGACATCATTTGTGTATATCTGTAAGTAAATATTTTTTTGTATATCATTAACATATTTGAGAGTAAATTTAAAATTATGTAATTATACAGCCTAAATTGTATGTTAAAAGTAAGGTTGTTTTCTACATCTTAGAACTAAGTTTGAATTTTAAATGTGGTAGCAAATACATGCCAAGATATAATATACTTTGACAAAACAAAGTTCTGTTTTTGCTATGAAAATTTAATTTATCTTAAGTTTCATTAGAGCTAACTCTGTGGAACTTATGTTTCATGTAATAATTAATTATTTCACTATTAAGATTATAAACATATATCATAAATAGTAAGTAAATATAACAGAATTGAACAATATCCTCATTAACCATTGTTTTTTTTTGTTTGTTTGTTTTCTATCTTGTTGTTTTTTATTGTTAGTTGTGGTCAAGTCAGCTCTGACTCACAATGACTCTATATACAACAGAACAAAACACTGACTGGTCCTGCACCAATCTCATAACCTTGCCAATCTTGAGCTCATCATTGCAGCCACTGTATCAATCTACCTCATTGAGGGTCTTCCCCTTTTTGCTGACCCCCTTCTACTTTACCAAACATGATATCCTTCTCTAAGAAAGGGTGCTTTCTGACAACATGACCAAAATAGGTGAGATGAAGTCAGGCTATTCCTGCTTCTAAGGAGCATTCCAGCTGCACTTCTAGGAGAGATCTGTTAGTTCTTCTGGCAGTCCATGGTGCTTTCAGTACTCTTTGCCAATATCACAACTCAAAGGCATCAACTCTTCTTTGTCTTCCTTATTCATTTTCTAGCTTTCACATACATATGAGACTATTCAAAATACCATGACCTGGGTCAGGAACACCTTAGGTCTCAAAGCGACATCTTTGCTTTTTAAAACTTTAAAGAGGTTTTTTGCTCCTGGGGATGGGAGGGAAGGGAAGGAATAATGTTGGACTAGTTGGGAGCACAAGTTGATTTGGGTAAGGGGAGGGGCAGTATAGAAAGAGTTTGTGACCAGCACAGTGACAATGGGGAAAGGGAGGATACAGAGACATGCACAAAAGATACAGAAAACAGAGGTAAATACTATTATATGCACAATACTGCATTACCACTAACACCAAACACCAGGCTACAGATAACTGCAGAGACAAGTGAGAAGATCAGGTGGGGCTTGGTGAACAGGAATAAACCCTAGACCAAGGTTAGCTGAAGATAATCTTACATATGCACTTGTGCTACAAAATTAGCCACACCCATTACAAAAGCAACAGAAGACAGAGTTAGAGTAACCTCTCAGAGACAACTAAACACCTTGGAAAAGAGACACACCAGGTTTGCTGACTCAAGACCATTGTCTCAGGGACACTAAGCTCAATTGGTAGAACATAGTACATAACAATCTTGTTCCACAATTTACTTTTTTGAGTAGCAACTGGGGTCTTAAAAGTTTTAGAATGGCCATCTAAGATACAACTATTCATCTCCTCTCATCTGAAGCAAAGAAGAGTGAAGAAGATCAAAGGCATCTGGAAACTATTAGTCCAAGAATATGATGGATGGTTCTCTAGACAAGAAGAACTAGATTGTACCTGGTTATAAATGCCAACCATTTGGGAAGGGATCAAAACTGGAGAGCAAATGAATATTTGATAAATATTGACTAGAGTGGGAGGAAAAATGTGGAAAAAAATTCAGAAACACAAAAATGACCAGAATTACTGGTCAGATGGAGTCTGGTGGAACCCACAAGACTATAGTCCCAAATTATCCTTCAGGCCTAGAGTTGGACTCACTCCCAAGGATTGGTTCTCAGCCCAATGGTACAAAGGCATACATGCAGAACACCTATCCTACGGCAATGCACTCACCTACTCTATGGAGATACACCCCTTAGATCAATCAGCTGTAGGCCACAAAAGGAGAAGCATTAACATAGAAGGAAAGCTGGACAGACAGGAGTAAAAATTAAAAAAAATAAATAAATAGCATTTTGCAGAAGATTTGGCCTGTTCAATATGTGGTCTGATTTTTTAGCTTCTACTCTGGTGCCATAGTGTGTAAGGTATCTGACTGCTAACAAGAAGGCTGGAGGTTCAAACCTGCCAGCTACTCCTCAGAAGGAAGACTAGGCAAT
>NW_006921735.1:5123656-5140070 GCF_000298275.1 Orycteropus afer afer
GTCCCTGAGTTGTTCCTAGGGCTGACTGCTCCTCTGTCCGTGTTCCTGGCTTTTATCCCCTTTCTCCTGCTCTTCCGGCCTGCTACTCCGGGCAGGCCTGAGTTTCCTCTCCTCACCTAATCCCTTCTGCTGATTGCTCTTCTCTCTGGCTTCTTAACTTTTAATCCCCTTTCTCTTGCTTTTCCCGCCTGCTACTTTGGGCGTCCCTAAGTTGTCTCTCCTCACCTGTAACCCTGAGGCTACAGAGGAAGCAGCAGTCAAGAAATCAGATGACATATTGCACTGGAGAAATCTGCTGCAAAGGATCTCTTTAGAGTGCTGAAGAACAACGATGTCACTTTGAAGACTAAGGTCCACCTAACCCAATCTGTGGTATATTCACTTGCCTCATATGCATGTGAGAGCTGGACAACAAATAAGGGAGACAGAAGTAGAGTTGATGCTTTTGAGTCATGGTGTTTGCAAAGAACACTGAATGGGCCATGGACTGCTAAAAGAACTAACAGATATGTCGTGGATGAAGTACAGTTGGAATGCTTCTTGAAAGTGAAAATGATCAGAATTTGTCTCATCTAATTTGGTCATTTTTTCAGAACAAACCTTTCCCTGCAGAAGGATATCATGCTTGGTAAAGTGGAGGTTCAATGCAAAAGAAGAAGACCCTCAATGAGATGGATTGACACAGTGGCTACGTGATGGGTTTAGATATTGCAAGAATAGTGAGAATGACTCGTGACTAGACAGTGTTTCATTCTGTTGGACATAGGGTCACTATGAGTTGGTCCCAACTGGACAGCACTTAGCAACAACATCAAATGTCAAAGTGCAATCCATCTGAAGTCTTTGGTTTTCATCAGTAAGTGCTTTAATACATCTTCACTTTCAGCAAGTGAAGTGCATTATCACAGATTGTTAATGAGTCTTCCTCCAGACAAAAAGCTGTGTTTGTCTTTGTATAATCCAGCTTCTCAGATTATTTGCTCAGTGTACAGATTGAATAAGTATGATGAAAGGGTACAACCCTGATACACACTGTTTTAGTTACCTAGTGCTGCTCTGACAGGAATATACCACAAATGGAGGGCTTGAAGAAACAGGAGTTTAATATCTTATAGTTTGAAGGCTTTAAGTCCATATTCAAAGTGCTAGACTTTAAGGGTTTGGTGAAAACCACTCAACCTTGGGCTTCAGCTCTGCCTCCTGCTCCTAGCCCACTGAAGCTAGAGGCTTTTCTTCACTCAGACAGCTGCTGCCTGCTGAGACTGACAAGCCCATGGTTGACAAATAAAAAGACACAATCTTGATGTTACCAAATCACACAGCAGGCTATTAATTCAAGTCCATTGAAAGCCCCAAGGTCAGCAGAGCATGGCAGGCTGCTGAACAACCACATGGCTACATGCAGGATTCAAACATGCCATATGCTAGAGACCATTCCCAGAGCTGCTGCTTACATATGGGAAGCAGACCACATCACTAAAGCAGCTACTCAGCTGCTTATGGTAGATCCCACAGTGGAGTTGATTGCCAGTCTTAGCATGGGGAATACCTGCTGCCAGCCATTCAACCAGGCCCAAACAAGTTGACAAAATTTTAACTACCACACACACCCTTCTGGATTGAAATCATTCAATATTCCTTATCTATTCAAAGAAGAGCCTCTTAGTCTATATACAGGTTTCTTATGAGCACAATCAAGTGCTCTGGAATTCCTACATTTTGCAATGTTATTTGTGATTTATTAGGGTCTACACAGTCAAGTGCCTTTGCATTGTCAATAAAACACAACTAAACATCTTTTGTTATTCTTTGTTTTTAGCCAAGATCCATCTGACATCAGCAATGATATATCTAGTTCCATGTCTTCTTCTGAATCCAGCTTGAATTTCTGGACGCTTCCTGCCAATATACTGCTGCAACCATTTTTTAATTATCTTCAACAAAATGTTACTTATGTATGATATTAATTATATTGTTTAATAACTTCCACATTCTATTGGATCACCTTTCTTTGGAATGGGTATAAGTATGGATCTCCTCATGTTGGTTAGCCATGTAACTGTCTTCCAAATTTCTTAGCATAAGCAAGTAAGCATCCATTTGTTGAAACATCTCAATGGGTATTCCATCAATATCTGGAGCTTTGATTTTTGCCAATTTCTTCTGAGCAGCTTGTACTTCTTCCTTCAATATCATTGGTTCTTGATTATATGCTACCCCCTGACAAAGTATCATTTGGCATCATTAGGCAGTTAAAACATATTATAATACAAAAAATGTGGCATCAGGATTGGAGGAAGAATCATTAACAACCTGAGATATGCTGATGATACAACTTTGCTTGCCAAAAGTGAGGATGACTTGAGGTACTTACTAGTGAAGATTAAGGAACACAGTCTGCAGTATGGATTACATCTCAATATAAAGAAGATAAAAATCCTCATTACTGGACCAGTAAGCAGCATCATGATAAATAGAGAAAAGATTGAGGTTGTCAAAGAATTCACATTGCTTGGTTCTACAATCGAGGCCAATGGAAGCAGCAATCAGGACATTAGATGCTGTGTAGCACTGGGCTGGTCAGCTGCAAAGGAACTCTATCAAGTGCTGAGGAGCAAGGATGTCCCCTTGAGGACTAAGGTGTGTCTAACACAAGCCATGATATTTCCAATCACCTCATATGCATGTGAGAGCTGGACAATGAATAAGGAAGACCGAAGAAGAGTTGATGCTTTTGGGTTGTGGTGCTGGCAGAGAATGCAGAAAGTACCATGGACTGCTAAAAGAACTAACAGATCTGTCCTGAAGGAAGTGCAGCCGAGATGCTCCTTGGAAGCGAGGATGGCCAGACTTCATCTCACCTACTTTGGTCACATTGTCAGAGGGGACCATTCCCTAGAGAAGGATATCATGCTTGGTAAGGTGGAAAGTCGACAATGGAGGGGAAGGCCTTCAACGAGATGAATTGACATGGTAGCTGCGACAATGGGCTCAAGTAGAGCAAGGATCATGGAGCTGGCACAGGATCGGGTGGTGTTTCGTTCTGCTGTGCATGGAGTCGCTATGAGTCAGAAACGACTCAATGGCACCTAACAACAACAACACAACAATACAAAATAGATGATTCTGTCTCTTAATTATATATCTGTAGAAATTCTTCAATTATTACTTTACTAATTTTGTTCTATTCTATTAAGTTTTAATTGAATGCTGTGATTTTAGCTTTTCAATTTGGCAGTAATAGTAAGTGTGGATTCTGGTTATAGACATGTGTTACTTAGTTATCTTGAAAAGGGCATTTCATTAGGCTGTGGTTCCATTTTCTCATCTACGATAATTTAATTGTGAAGGTGAGGCTAAGAAGAATAATGTGACTTTTGTTGTTAGTTTTTAGGAAATTTTTGAGTCATAGTGACTCATGACAGAGTAGAACTGCCCCTTATAGTTTTATTGACTGTAGTCTTTACGTGAGCAGATCGCCAAATCTTTCTTCCACAGAGCCACTGGGCATGTTTAAACCACCAAACTTTGGGTTAGCAGCCAACTTCAGTGAAAGTTTTTGAGACATTTTGTCAAACTTGTGTGTGTGTGTGTGTGTGTGTGTGTGTGCATGAGGGTGAGGGGAGGGAGGGAGAGAGGAAAGTAGGTGGGAGTCAGTGAGCAATTTATAGATAAAAGAACGTATTTCTATAGGAAGAATAATCAACTAAATTAGAAATGCAAATTTAGCAAGAAACATCTATTGGACAGTCTTATAAATTCTCACAATGTTCTTCGACTCAATGGTGTTCTCAAGTAATTACTCTGCCATACCAATCTATATGACTTGTCGTCTCAGATAAATCATTTCTCCCTTTGCACAGAATATTGTGCAGTCACGGTGGGACTTTGTGGGTGCTAGAGGTTGAGTTCGTCTGATTTGCTTTCCACAAGGGCAAAAACCCATGACTTTTTGAAGGCAGTCTCTGTTTATTGGTAGTCTGGAGGCCTTGCTAATTAGCATTTAGCTATAAGTAATACAAGGGTTAGGTGACATTAAGTAGAACTCTGTGTGTGATGTCTGAGTTCAGTGTTAAGTTGAAAGAGAGCTTAGGGAATAATCATTCATAACAAACTATGTTTTCTGGAAAATATGTTAAAATCTTTATTAGTACTTTAAGACTAAGATCATGTTTCCATTCGTCTTGTATTTCTAGTACCTTTTATGGGAGGTTTAATAACAATTTCAAACACACTCATTTTTAAGGAACATGTTCAGAATCTTTCTATGCCATTTCTCGTCTCTATGTCTTCATTACTGTATTTCAACTTTTAGGAGACTTTTGTGATCTAAGAGAGTCATAATCTCATAGCCCTAGTTGGAAGTTGGGGGCATGGATGAAAAAATGGAGCTAAAAGAATTAGAAACACATATTCCACAGTCTGTGATTTATAAAAGTATACTTCTTATTCCAGATATAATTTTTCATCTCCACTCTTTTGCCAGGATCAGATCTATTGTTTCCAAACACAAAGTTACCAGACTCCCTTCCCAAAGATGTACATTAATTTCTCTTGCATTCTCTAACTGCTATATTCTTTTTGGCAATGTTGACATTTATCTGTTTCCTTTGTTGTTTTCATGACCTTTATTGAGCACTTTTGAATTCCAAGAAATAGTTGATGGCAAAGGATTACTCTAACTTTGCATATTCCCAGGTAAGACCCACTTCAACTTCTCTCCTTAATGACTGTTAAAAGGCACATCTCCATTCTTCCTCTTGACTCCCATTAGTCACACAGATGATCTTGTTTATCTATCTCTGTAAAGCTCCAGCTCTCCCTCCTTTTAATTGAGCTATTCCTCACTAATCAATGATATCACTATTGAAATAAACTGAATAAAATCATGTTTTAGCTCTTCAGTGCATTTCATCTTTTGCACCCGGAGCAAAGTTAAAATTGAAAAAAAAGAGAGAGAGAGAGAGAAAATGTCCAAACACATCTGCAACTAAGAAAGTCATTTTTCCTTTCTGTCGTGCAATTTATTAGGCTGCCTTAATGGCATGAGACACCATTTCCTTGAACTGTTAACATATAAATATGGTAAAAACAGTGTGTGTATGTATTTATGACAATGAATGCTAAAATTAAAAGTAGAATATGAAAGTAAAAAAGGTAAGAGTGAGAGAATCCCATGTGTTTAATACTACTTTCTTGTCTGAAAGACACACACACACACACACACTTTTCTAAAGATTTTAGTAAATTTTAATGCACCTTGAATAGGAAAATTGGGTGAAAATCTTTCTAGCTACAGGAGATTTATTATTTCTTCTCAAATATCTGTCTAGATCTCTAAAAGACATCACAAATGTGAATAGTTATTAGACATTTTTGAAAATCTAATGTGGAAGAGATGACTCTGTGTTTAAAGGATCTATCATTAGTACTTGACATGAAGCTGGAGTAACTAGATTGAAGCAACAAAATACTGTAGAAATTCCCTGGACTTCAGTTGAAGTCAGGAACTAAAATACATTCTCATCTTCCATCCTAAAAAAAAAAAAATCTAAGTTGTCATGTGAGAACAGGCATCTGGGGGTGGGTGTTTGGTAATGTTCTCGGTGCAATTAGAAAATTATTAGCAAAGTTAAATCTCATTATAGCATTTTAACACCCAATTGATATAATGAAAAGAGCCAATATTTGAAGATCTAGCAATTCTAATAGACTAAATACTAATAGTGAGTTATTTTTAAGTTGTATTATTCCTTACAGATTGCTATTGATCACCCATTATACTAAGTTCACTGTATAAATATCCTGGAAATGCCAGGGAATACATGAAAAAGAAATTCCTAGTCCTTGAGAAGTCATATTATACAATTAAAGATACAATAATGCGAAAAATATAAAACAGAGGACAGTAGGATATGACAAGTGCCAAAGGACTGACAGGGCGAATAGATGGTATGATGTTTGTAAAGAACCAAGTGAAACATCTGGCATTTAATGAATGACCACTATATGAATGCTAAGAACAACATCTTCCTAAATTTTAGGAATACCATCTGGGGAAGAAAATGCAAATGCTAATTAACAGGAAAATCTTTTGATTCAAAAACAAATAAGAAGAAACTCTAGAAGACAGTCCCCAATGTAAAGAGGAGACATAAAGATTGAGGGAAAATTTGTATAATATAAAAGGTCAGGGACCATAATTAAACTTTCTGTTCCTTATTATATTTTAGGAATAGCCCATCAACAACACTGTAAACTTAAAGCAATGGTTCTTTAGGGGGTGCTTGGGTCAAAGGTGAACGTCACAGAGGAGAAATATAGTTTGAAAATGACCCTAGAGATTCCACTAGCTCTTTTCTCTTAAAAATTAGTGGGTCTAGTAAACAATTTGTATAACTTGTTGGAAATAAGTGTGTATATATAGGTGGCAAGGAGCATAGGTCACTAAATATCTATCTAAAGATTGTGGGATGGTTTTCTACTCCACAATAGACAATTGGAAAATCATAGTTGTATTACAAATTGCAATATCATTGCCAGTCATAACCTACCAATATATTCATGTGAGTTTTTTTAGTTTTAGGTAATTTCAGAGTTCTAGGAGTCTCCTGACTGGTTTTCTTGCTTAACTCTCTCATTGTTCCATTCAAGTTAGTCACATAACTGATATGTACCCCCAATATCTCATTCTGCCTTTTCCAATCCAGCCACAAACACTATCATGTCTTTCTTTTGCCTCTAGTGCACAATTCATACTCAGAAATTCTGTGAGTCAGGCATTAAAGTGGCACAATGGGACATCAGTCGGGGTCATTTGAATGTCTGTGACAACTCAAACACTGGAGTCCTACAATTACTTTGAGGTTTCTTCACTCACTCTGGCACATGGGCTGGGGTGACTTGAAAGCTAGGAATATGAACCAGAAAATCTAATGAGAGCATGTCCTCTTTAAGCAGCAACAGCTTCTCAGAAGGTTTCACATAGGTTCTGAGAAAGCAAGCAAGTGACCACTATAAACACTTCAAGGCTTCTTCTAAACTTTCAGAAGACTTGTAGCAGCGCCATTTCCTCTGCAGTCTATTGATCAAAGAAGTCACACAATTTCAAGAGGAGAGAACACAGACATCACCTCTCAATGGAAAGAATGTCAAAGTATTTGAAGCATGCTTTAAAACAACCACATGTTATATGGATACTGCAACAAAAATGTGCTTTAGTGTGAAATAAAAGCAGTTTTACAACTTTTTCAAAGAATCTACTGAAGGTTATTTGCCACTAATCTTTGACATTTACTCATGGAATTCTTTAATAGTACAAATTAGGAGTCATGTCGTGAACGTACGGACATTAGCAATACTGAAGTAACAGAAACACCGAATCAACAATCAACAATATTTCTAATTCAAATTTCTCCTATTAGGAGCTCAATGGTTAAAAAATTATTATTTAAAAGTGGCTTTGCTATTACTTCGAAAGGCATGTTTGAAAATATGACTGGCCCATTAATGAAAAATTTATCCAAATTAAAAATAATGTAATGAGTTATTCAAAGGCTTCAAATGTCAGTGCTCATTATTGCTTCCACAGTATCACCAGTCATTTGCTTTACATTTTTCTTTGCATTTTGGCATTCTGCACCACAAATTTTGGTGGAGAATTTGGTCCACCTTTAAGATAGACCATCATCTTATATTTTGTTTGGGCATGAAAAGTGAAAATAACCTGAATTTAGCCACTGAGACAAGTAAAGGGTTTCCATCAATGACCATTAAATTTGAGTAATGGGGTTTTAAAGAGACAGCTTGCAGTGTTGCTGTTTAGAAACCTTGACAGCAATTGTGCATTGCCCGCAGGTTCCATGATCCAAAGGAGTAGCTTGGCTCCACGCAGCTGACTGCCTGTGTCACCACTGTTTGAACCTCCTCTATAGTCTGTGTCTGTTACCAATTCTTTTGCCAAGAACATCTGCTGCCAGGAGAGGCAAGCTTTTAATATGTTGATTTATCATTGTCAGATAGGGTTTTTATTGCTTGTATTTGAATATTGTATTTAAGGTGCTTTTGTGATTACAGATGTTTTACATATAAATGGCTTTATATTAGAAAAATATCTTTCTTTTAGTATTTTTAAGGCAACTTCACACGCATGTGTTTTACATTTTAATACCTTCTTCTGCATTGCTAAGTGCTTGTGAATTGCTTTCTGTCTGTAATGGCAGTCTGTATATAAGCAACAGCATCTGTGGCTGCTGTTGTTTCAAGGAAGAAAATTAAATGTGACTTGTTTTTTTTTCCCCTTTTGGAGGGAACCAATTTATTAATTGGAATTTATTAATTACTAAGGAAAGCTTTGTTATTTTACCCCTAAAAAGGGCAGAAGAGGTCACTTCAAAAATAATTTCCCACATGCATAACCTTTGTAAACCAGAAAGCTGTATCAAGTTTCCACACTTTCTCTCACTTGTTTCCCGTAGTCTAGGAGAATCTGGAAGGCTTTGGTACTGTACTGTCTTTGAAATAATAGCACCATCTACCGTCTGATCTTGAATTCATTCATCATGCTAAAGAAACAATATGTTGGTGGAGATAGGAGGAGTTTCTCAAAAGCATTTAATAAATAATAGTAAAGTGTTTGGAAGGAAGACTAGGCAATCAACTTCCATAGTGATACTGCCTCGGAAACTCAGGATGGGGTCATTATGAGTCGGATCTGACTCCACGGCAGTGAGTTTTAGTAAGTAAAGCATATACAACTGAAGCATCTGAAACTTCTTACCAGAAATAAGATAACAAGATACTCATATCTGGAAGCAGTCACATTCAATAAGCACTGTGAAATACTCTTTTTCATCAAGAAGTAATATAATACTATTAAAATTCATCATTATTTACTTTTCTAATTTCTTAAACTAATTTTATATTTACTTAGATGAAGGTGAGGGAGGAGAGAGGTGGATTCATAAAGAACTATTTATTTTATTTTATTTTTTAAGTTGCACTGTGCAATGCATTATAATACAAGCATAATTGCTTCATTTCTGCACTAAGTGCTGGGCAGCTTTCAAGGTACTTCTCATAGTGGGAGTTTCTCCTAGTCCTGATTGTTCCCTGCCCTCAAGTCTTTTTCTCAAAGGAGTAATGTTATTTCATTAAAGAAACTCAACTGTCTGGGTAAATGATCATTGAAAGTATGTCTCAAGGCTCTCATAAAAATAAGCTACTAAAGGAGGGGTCCTCTATGAGTCAGATCCAAATCCACAGCAGTGAGGTTTTTTTTTTTTTTTTTGAGCTATTTGAAGACAATTGTGGGGAATTCAGGACATTCTCAAATCCCCCTTCATGCTGATTTCTTTCAATGAGCAAGAGGTCAGTTGTCATTCCACCTTGTCACAGTTATTTCCTTAACCTCTTAACTCCCAGAGGTCTCCCACGTATCTATTGTAGGCTCAGTGTGGCTCTCCTTTCTCTGGAACTGATATCAAATTATGTCATATACAACAGGATTTTTATGTTTTCTGTCCAGTTTATTATCTCTTTCCTAAATCAATTGAAAAGGTTTATTTTCTATATCTGTCCTTCTATTCCTTTTCCTCCCACTTCCATTCTACTTCTCCATTGGTTGCAATAGGAGACCTGAATTGAAATTACTCACTTAAAATAAAATAAAATAAATACCAAGTTTTAGATAACAATAATCTTTACATAAAATAAATAATTGGAGAAAACATGTTGTTCTAGTTACCTAGTGCCACTCTGACAAGAAATATACCACAAATGGCATGATCTTAAAAACAGGAGTTTATTCTTACAATTTGAAGGCTTTAAGTCCAAGTTCAAAGTGCCAGGCTCTAGGGGCTGGGGGAAAGCCCCTCAACCTTGGGGTCCAGGTTTGCCTCCTGTTCCAAGCCCACTGGAGCTAGAGGCATTTCTTCACTCAGACAGCTGCTGACTGCTGAGGCTGAGAAGCCCCAAGGCTGACAAGTAAAAAGGCACAGTCCCGATGTTACCAAACCACACGGCAGGTCATTAACTTAAGTCCATTGTAAGTACCAAGGTCTGCAGAGCATGGCAGGCTGCTGAGCAATGACATGGCTACATGCAGGGTCCAAGCGTGCCATAGGCTAGAATCCATTCTCAAAGCTTCTCCTTATATACAGGAAGCAGACCACATACCCAAAGGCAGCTACTCAGCTGCTCCCAGTAGATTCCACCATGGAGTTGATTACCAGTTTTATCATGGAGCTAAGTTGACTTATAAACATAACCACCACACATGTATTCTCAGGTTTGATTTTCTAATTCTGGAAAATTTTGTTTAGATTCCAAGAAATATAGTAAGTAGGAAAATAAACCTTGATATCATTAAAATGTCAAGTACAACCCTCTATTAATTATCTCAATGTGTTTTAGCTGTCTTCTATCTAACAGTTTGTATGAAACACAATCCCTACCTTCACAGGAGCCTTTAGTCAAGAAGATCTTTCCTTATCTTCTTGTCTTTTAAAGAAGACAACTTATAATATGTTCATCTGTATTGTAGCAATAGATACTGGTGAAATTAGTTTCCTATCCAGTATTAGAGGAGCTCTGGTAGCATAGTGCCTAAGGCACTTAACGGCTAACCAGAAGGCTGGTGGTTCAAACCCACCAGCCACTCCTCAGAAGGAAGATGGGCCAATCTACTTCTGTAGTGATACTGCCTCAGAAACCCAAGGAGGGGTCGCTATGAGTCGGGTCTAACTCAAGGCACATATCAACCAACCAACCACCTAGTATTAAGAACAACAACAACTAAAATATTGCTTTTGAGTCTATTCCCAGGTGTTAAAGAGTGGAACTGCTTCATGGGGTTTTTGTTGTTATAATCTTTATGGAAGTAGATTTCCATGGCTTAATTTCTAAGTGCTTCTGCTGTTATTTGCCATTGAGTCGGCCCCGACTCATAGCGACCCCTCCTTGGGTTTCCAAGACAGTATCACTACGGAAGTAGGATTGCCTAACCTTCCTTCTGAGGAGTGGCTGGTGGGTTTGAACTGCTAGCCTTCTGGTTAGCAGTCAAGTGCCTTTAGGCTCTATGCTACCAGAGCTCCTAGGTGGAGTCAAACAGCAACCTTTAGGCTAGTAGTTGAAGGCAAACTGTTTGCACTACCCAGGGACCTGTACCTAATATGTTGCTTAAAATGTTCCTGACTGGTGCAAATGATTTGTGTTCAAGTACCAAATTAAAAAGATCCCTGATGGTGTAGTGGTTAAAGCATTTGGCTGCTAATCAAAAGGTTGGCAGTTTAAACCTACCAAAATGAAGCAATCTTCTTCCATAAACATTTACAACCTTGGAAACCATGGAAACCTGAAACACTGTCCAATACAGTGTTGGATGATGAGCCTCTCAGGTTGGAAGGCACTTAAAATATGACTGGGAAAGTGCTTCTCATTGGAGTAGAGCCAACCTTAATCATATGGATAAAGTAGAGCTTTCAGGACCTCCATTTGCTGATGTGGCATGACTCAAAATGAGAAAAAACAGCTGCAAACATCCATTAATAATCAGAACATGGAATGTACAAAATATTAATCTAGGAAAATTGGCATTCATCAAAAATGAAATGGAACACATATAGATCAATATCATAGGCTTCAGTGAGCTGAAAAGGACCAGTTTTGGCCAATTTTACTCAGACACCTATATGATCTACTATGCTAGGAATGGAAAATTGAATAGGAATGGCATGGCATTTATCACCACAAAGAATGTTTCAACATCTATCTTCAAGTGCAATGCTGTCAGTGATAGGATAATAGCCATAAGTCTAAAAGGAAGACTATTATTCAAACTTAAGTACCAACCACCACAGCCAAAGGTGAGGAAATTGGAGATTTTACCAACTTCTGCAGTCTGAAATTGACCAAACATGCAATCAAAATGTGCTGATTATCATTGGTGATTGGAATGCAAAAGTTGGAAACCAAGAGGAATCACCAGTAGTTGGATAATTTGGCCTTGGTAATAGAAATAATGCTGGAAATCACATGATAAAATTTTGCAAGAACAACAATTTATTTATTGCAAATACCTTTTTTCAACAACATAAATGGCAGCTACACACATGGACTTCACCAGATGGAGTACCCAGGAATCAGATGGACTACATCTGTGGCAAGAGACAATGGAGAAGCTCAGTATCTTCAGCCAGAACAAGGCCAGAAGTTGAATGTGGAAGAAAAGAACATCAACTGCTCATATGCTAGTTCAAGTTGAAGTTGAAGACAATTAAAACAAATCCACAAGAGCCAAAATGTGACCTTGAATATATCCCTCCTGAATTTAGAGACCATCTAAAGAATAGATTTGATGCACTGAATGCCAGTGACCAAAAACCAGAGGAATTATGAGATGACTTGAAGAACATCATCCATGAAGAAAATAAAAGGTATTAAAAAAAAACAGGGAAGGAAGACCAAAACGGATGCCAAAAGAGACTCTGAAACTTGCCCTTCAGTGAACAGTAGCTAAAACAAATGGAAGAAATGACAAGATAACAGAGCTGAACAGAAGATTTCAAAGAGCAGCTCAAGAAGACAAAGTCAATTACTATAATGAAATGTGCAAAGACATGGAATTGGAAAGCCAAAAGGGAAGAACACACTTAGCATTTCTCAAGCTGAAAGAAGTGAGGAAAACCTTTAAGCATCGAGTTGCACTATTGAAAGATTCTATGGACAGTATATTGAATAATATAGGAACATCAAAAGAAGATGGAAGGTATACACATAGTCACTGTACCAAAAAGAATTGGTTGATGTTCATCCACTTCAGGAGTGGACTTCAGGAGGAAGTCGAAGCTGCACTGAAGGAATTGGTGAAAAACAAGCCTCCAGGAATTGACAGAATACCCACTGAGAGGTTTCAACAAATGGATGTTGCACTGGAGCTCACTCAGCTATGCTGAGGGAGTTGGAAGAAAGCTACCTGGCCAACTGACTGGAAGAGATCCATATTTGTGCCCATTCCAAAGAAAGATGATCCCACAGAATGTGGAAATTATCGAACAATATCATTAATGTCACAAGCAAGTAAAATCTTACTGAAGATAATTCAAAAATGGTTGCAGCACTATATTGACAGGGAACTTCCAGAAATGAAACTAGATTCAGAAGAGGATGTTGAATGAGGGATATCATAGCTGATGTCAGATGGATCTCGGCTGAAAACAAAAAATACCAGAAATATGTTCACTTGTGTTTTTTGACTATGTGAAAGCATTTGATTGTGTGGGTCATAACAAATTATGGATAACATTGAGAAGAACAGGTATCCCAGAACACTTAATTGTAATCATGAGGAACCTGTACATAGACCAAGAAGCTGTTGTTCAAATAGAAAGAGGGCATACTGCACAGTTTAAATCAAGAAGAGAGTCTGTCAAGGTTGTATCCTTTCACCATACATATTCAATCTGTATGCTGAGCAGATAATCTGAGGAGCTGGACAGTAGGAAGAACACTGTGGCATCAGGATTGGAGGAAGACTCATTAACAACCTGTGATACACTGATGACACAACTGCTTGCTGAAAGTGAGGATGACTTGAAGTACTTACTGATGAAGACTGAAGACTAGTCTATACTATGGATTACATCTCAACATAAAGAAGACAAAAATCCTCCTAACTGGACCAATAAGCAGCACCACAATAAATGGAAAATAGATTGAAGTTGTCAAAGACTCCATATTACTTGGTCCTACAATCAACACCAATGTTGTTGATTGTAGTATCAATGTACAATCGACACCAGCAGCAGTCAAGATATCAGGTGATGCATAGCATTGGGCAAATCAGTTGTGAAAGATCTCTTTCAAGTGCTGAAAATCAAAGACGTCTCATTGAAGACTCAGGTGCACCTGACACAAACCATGCATGGTATTATCAATCACCTCATATGCATGTGAGATCTGGACAAATAATAAGAAAGACCAAAGAAGAGTTGATGCTTTGAGTTGTAGTGTTGGTGAAGAATGTTGAAAGTACCATAGACTGCTAAAAGGACTCACAAATCTGTCCTGGAAGAAGTGCAGCCAGAATGCTCCTTGGAAGTGAGAATGGCCAGACTTAGTTTCACCTACTGTGTTCATGTTATCAGAAGGGACCATTACCTGGAGAAGGATATCATACTTAGAAAAGTGGAGGATCAACCAAGAAGGGGAAGGCCCTCAACAACATGGATAGCACAGTGGCTTCAATGATGGGGTCAGGTATAGCAAGGGTCGTGGTGTAACACTGGACCAAGCAGTGTTTCCTTCTGCTGTACATAGGGTCACTATGAGTTGGAGACAACTTGATGACACCTAATAATAATAGCATATGGAATCTCCATTGAGTTGGGATCAACTCGATGGCAACAGTTTTGATTTTAAAAGTTTATAGTCTTGTTTAGACGTTCTTATAACCAGAGTCTATGAAATTTTGAGATATTAGCTGTGTTTTTATTCATGAGAAAAATAATGGCTTTATATATGCACTGCCCTCAGGGCAAGAGTGATTGCAGACAACTAGGTGGGAAAAAAAAGCAATTGATTTACCAAATAGATTTTTTTTTTTTTAAGTCATGGCAAAAACAACAGTCATGAAATTCAATACATTTAATTCACAAGAGCTGAGCTTTTTTTGTGTTTGATGTTTGTTTTGTTTAAAAAGAAAAAAAAAAAAAAAGGCATTAGAAAATGAAAAATTCAAGCCCCAAAGAAAGTAAAACAGTAAGATCATCTGTAAACCACAATGTCAGTAATGATGATGCATGATGATTTAAATGCTAGCTTCCTATACAGATGGGTTTACAGTTCCCTTGTGGTTGAGAGGAAAGAAAACATTGAAAAAGAAGATATGGCAGGGACTAGACTGATATAGTTCTGGGGTGGTACGGGAGGTTTACAATCAACTGGTAACATAAAGTCTGTTGGTTTGAACCCACTCAACATGGCCATGGAAGAAAGACCTGGCAATCTTCTTCCATAAAGATTATACCCAACAAAACACTGTGCAGAAGTTCTACTCTATAATACCTGGGATCACTGAGTCAGTATTGACTTGAAGACAGCACATTTGGTTTTTGTAGGGTTTTTTTTTTGTTTGTTTGGTTAGAGTGATGCAAGCAAAGCACTTACCTCAGGTGCAAATAAAAGGGGACCACATATTCAGTACTCAAGATGAACAGTATTTTATTGCAATGGTTGAAAAAAATGTAAGCAATAATTCACAAAATTTTAAATAAAAACAGATGGTTATGGGTGAGTGAGTGTCTTTGTAAAGACCACAGGGTATAAATTTACCCCAAGTGATGCTCAGGGAAGGGTAAGCATGCTAGAAACTATAGGTAGATTCAGTGAGACTGAGAGGCAGAAATATTTTGCCTTACAACTTCCCTCACTATGTCACATCCAGAAAGTGATAAGGATTTTAAAGAAACCATGTATTTATGAAGGGTTAGTTTGGTAGGTTCAGTAAAGCCACCTAAGGTCTCTAACTGCTGCATCCTGAGAAGTTAACAACTAGAGGTATTGTGAGATTCAGTAGTGCTAAGAAGAATCAGTTGAGCCTGAGACAGGGAGGACTTAGATGATACGGACCAGGCAACTGGCCATACTATGACCAGAGATATAGCAACAGAGGCCCTTGCTGATTACAACACATCTGAAGCAAAGCAAACCTCTGTGGAAGTCTGTAGAACACAGAGGAAAGGCATGCAAACTATACCTCTCCCTGTGGACACCTGAGCCACATGTAAATTTCTCCTATGCCTTAGAATTAAAACCACCCCAAGAAACGAAAAGAAGGAGATGACGTGTGGGATAAACTATGGAACATACTCAATTTTTACCCAAATGACACACTGGGTTTTAAATTGCAAGTTAACAGTGATTGGAAATGAGATCTCAAAAGTTAAGTCTGGTTAGTTTTAAAAAAATAAAGACAATTCCATTTTTTTTTTTTTCCTATTTGCATTTAGTAACTCAAATTGTGATCTCTTGGTCCAGTAGTATCACTATCACCTGTGTACTTGGTAAAAATGCATAATCTTGGCTCCACTGTCTAATCTACAGATGCCTCGTTTGAGTGACATAAAACAGACTGGCTAATGAAATACTCCCCTGTATTACTATAGAAGAAGAATGAGAGAATATAATTTTAATAACAGACAAGTATTATCAGAATTACATGCAAATAAAGTAGTGCAAAATTGACCGCAAAGTCTCGACAAAGCTTCAGATAAATTTATATGGAAAACTGAGGAGACAATAATTAAAACTCTTCTTATCATCTTGGGAGACAGTAAGGTAGTTTATAATTATCTCATGTATATCTCTTGAGAAACCCCTGAGCTAGTTCTGCAGGTAATTGTTCACATTTGCAAGC
>NW_006921735.1:5141780-5145598 GCF_000298275.1 Orycteropus afer afer
GGACTATATATTAATGTGGTTGATAATTCTTTGGTTAAAAATCCACAGTTTTCTACTAGAAATCTCCTCAGATTCATTAGCAACCTAGAGAGAAATATTCCATATTTTTCTATTATATTTTATTGCATTTTTCTTGTACATAAGTTTTGAAAATTTATTTTCGACAAGTAACTTACACATATTATGTTTTAATTCAAATGCAATAGATTGTCAATTGGTCAATAAGCTTCTCTCTTTAAATCAGTTGCATTTTTTGGAATACTTAAAGTGAGTTAATTTACCCAATGCAATCTAGAACAAATAGTAGTCACACACTTCTCTTAAAGGTGTATTTGATAGCCCATATTCCCACCCATCTGTTGGAGATCATTGCCACCAATTATCTTATTCTTTTACATAAAGTACATATTATGGAGCTTTACATTCCTTTAGGAGAGCCTCTGTTTTTAGCTGTGTGCTTTTAAGTTTCCATCCCTGTCCTATCTATGGAATATATTTATTGAAGTCACAAGAAAGAGACTTAAATTCTCAGCATGATAGTCCTCCTTCAGGAACTGGGAAGATATTCAGGCATGGTGGTAAATATGGATAAGATATGCAAAGAATGAGAAGAGTATCTCTCTCTCTCTCAGTTTGCTTCCTTCCCCTGAAACTGCTCTGTTCTTTTAAAAAAAGAACACGTAGGTACTGTAAAAAATGACATTATAATGTGATTTCTTCTTGTTAGTACTGGTGTGATTCTTTTGATACTCACATAAAAAAGTCTCCCAACATGTTTTTTGTGATAATGAATGGAAATGTATTCCCTCAAAAACCTTTTAACTTTCTGCTTAATGGAAGGATTCAAAAGGAAAGTGGAAAGCTGAAAAGGAGTGGAAACAGTACACAGAAATGAAGGTATAGGTAAACAAGTTGTGTGTGTCTCTGAAATGATTCAAGTTCTCTGGCTGTATTGACTACTTGTTTTTTTTTTCTTTATATATTTTTGCCTTATTTCAAAAGATATTTGGGGCATCCAATAGCTACAACATGCATAATCAAATGTTGGTAAAATAAGTAAGAAGCAAAAATAAAAAAAAAAGTGGGGATATAAAATGGAAGTAGGAAGTTATTGCTGGGTAGAGACAAGAGGTGAGAATATGCAGGGAGAGGGAGTGGTAGAGACAAAATTCAAGCATTCAGCTTAAATGGTCCAGGTATTTGGGATCACTGAACCTTGCATTGAGGAGCTCTGGTGGATCAGTGGATAAAGCATTCAGCTGCTAACCAGAAGTTCAGCAGTTCAAACCCATCAGCTGCTCTGCAGAAGGAAGATGAAGCAATCTACTTGTACTGTAAAGATTTACAGCCTTGGAAAACCTTTTGGGGTTGCTGTGAGTTCAAATCAACCCTGTGGCAGTTGGTGTAGAATCTTAAGTTAGACTCAGCAGTTAGACTTGCAGTAATCAAGTCAAAGCAGAATGATATACCTGTAATTACCATAGAAACAGTGTTACATTATTGTCGAGCTGACTAAAGATTCACATGACTTAAAAGTTTTAAAAGCAATACCGTAGGAGCAGAAATATAATGGTAAAGATTTATCAATTAACATTTCTACAGAGCACATAGAAATTGTCAAATGGCAGATTACTGAAATCCTTTTATAAAAGCTGAAGATAATGCATGAAATGGGATTTATAGAAGGTAATTTTGTATAGATCCAAATATATATGATTTCAGGATTTTTGCTGATCCAACTCCATCTGAGGATGGAGCTTTGAGAAAAAAGGTAAAAGGTGTCAGAACATCATATCCTGCAGACAAACAGATTAAATATTTTTCTTGACTTAGTCTGAAAAACAGACAATTTTACCTCTGTATCATTTTATGGCATTATTATTTAAATGATATAGTAAAAAAAATATGGATAACATTGTGAAGAATGGGAATTCCAGAATACTTAATATGATCATGAAGAACCTGTGCATAATCAAGAGTCAGTCTTTCAAAAAGAACAAAGGGATACTGAATGATTTAAAATCAGAAACAATATGTGTCAGGGTTGTATCATTTCACCATACTTATTCAACCTGTATGCTGACCAAATATATGAAAAATGTGGAATCAGGATTGGAGGAAGACTCATTAACAACCTGCAATATGTGTCATCTGGCAAAGCCCAGCTTGCTGAAAGTGAAGATGATTTGAAGTACTTACTGATGAAGATCAAAGAATACAGCATTCAGTATGGATTATAAATCAACAAAAAAGAAAACAAAAAAGTCCTCATAACTTGACCAATAAAGCAGAATCATGATAAATGGAGAAAAGACTGAAGTTGTCAAAGATTTCATTTTATTTGGATTCACAATCAACAACCATGGAAACAGCTATGAAGAAATCAGAAGTAATATTGCACTGGGCAAATCTGAAGCAAAAGACTTCTTTAAAGTGTTGAAAAGTAAAGATGTCACTTTGAAGACAAAAGTGCACCTAACCCAACCCATGGTATTTTCAATAGCCTCATATGCATGTGAAAGTTGGAAAATGATTAAAGAAGACCGAAGATTTGATTCCTTTGAATTGTGGTGTTGGCAAAGAATACTGAAAATACCATAGACTGAAAATACCATCAACAAACACATCTGTCCTAGAAGAAGTGCAGCTGGAATGCTCCCTAGCAATGAGAATGGCCAAATTTTGCCTTATCTACTTTGATCATATTGTCAAAAAGAACCAATCTATAGAGAAGGATCTCATGCTTGCTAAAGGAGAGTGTCAGCAAAAAAGGGGAAGACCATCAACAAAATGGATTTAAAAATTGGGTGCAATGATGGGCTCAAGCATAACAAGGATTGTGAGTATAGAGCAGGACTGGGCAGTGTTTTGTTCTGGTGTACATAGGTTTGCTGTAAGTTGGAGCCAACTCAATGGCACCTAACAACAACAACACATGGGAAATCTATGTTTTACTTTTTGAGGAAGCTAAACTGATTTTCAAAGTGGCTGCTCTGTTTTCCATTCTCACCATCAGTATGAGAGTTTTATTCTCTCCCCTGGGAGGGTTTCCAAGGGTGTAAATCTTTATGGAAGCTGACTGCCTCATCTTTCTCCCACAGAGTGGCTGGTGGATTCAAATTGCCCATGTTTTGGTTAGTCAAATGCCTTAACACACCTTTCCACCAGAGCTCCTTATATCCAGACAGTGAAATATTGATCAGCAATTAAAAGAAATGATGTACCAACACATACCACAAAATGAATGAGCCTTGAAAACAATAGATTAAGTTTAAAAAGATAGACATAGAAACCACATACTGTATAATCCCATTTATTTGAAATGTCCAGAGTAACCAAATTATGGAGATTGACAGCAGATTATCTATTGTCATCAAGTTGATTCCAACTCTGTAATAGGATTTCCAAAACTGTAATCTTTATGGAAGCAGACTGCCACATCTTTCTCTTGCAGAGCAATTGGTGGATTCAAACCATTGATCTTTCATTTAGCACCCAGGTGCTTAACCACTGCACTACTAGGGCTAGTTGAAAATATATTCATAGTTACCTAAGGGAGGAAGCTGTGAAGAAGAATGGACTGTTAATATGACAGAGTATCTTTGGGGAAAAGAGGCAAATATTTTCAAATTAATCTTGTGAATATAATTTTTAAAATGGAATCATTCACTTTAAATTAGTGATTTGTGTGGTATTTGAATTTCATATAATTTAAGTCTTTTTCTGAACTTTAAAAATAATATTATATAGACTATTTGAAATTGAAAATTTGTCTGTTTCTCAAGACACAAGTAATCAATGTTTGTTTATAATTTTAG
>NW_006921735.1:5146953-5158951 GCF_000298275.1 Orycteropus afer afer
GTAGATAACATTGAGAAGAATGAGAATTCCAGAACACTGCATAGTACTCATGAGAAACCTGTACATAAACCAGGAGGCTGTTGTTGGAACAGAACAAGGGGACACTACATGGTTTAAAGTCAAGAAGAGAGTGCATTAGGGTTGTGTCCTTTTACCATACTTATTCAATCTATACGCTGAACAAATAATCTGAGAAGCTGGACTGTATGAAGAAGAATACGGCATCAAGATTGGAGGAAGAATCATTAACAACCTGCTATATGCTGACAACACAATTTTGCTTGCTGAAAGCAAGGATGACTTGAAGCACTTACTGATGCGATTGAAGACTACAGTCCACAGTATGGATTACATCTCAATATCAGGAAAACAAAAAATCCTCACAACTGGACCTATAAACAGCATCATGATGAATGGAGAAAAAATTGAGGTTATCAAAGACTTCACATTGCTTGGTTCTACAACTGACGCCAGTGGAAGCAGCAGGGCATCAGATGATGTATAACATTGGGCAAGTCGACTGCAAAAGACCTCTTTCAAGTGTTGAAGAGCAAAGATGTCTCCTTGAGGACTAGGGTGTGCCTGACACAAGCCATGATATTTTCAATCGCCTCATATGGATGTGAGAGCTGCACAATGAATAAGGAAGACCAAAGAAAAATTGATGCTTTTGAGTTGTGGTGCTGGCAAAGAATGCTGAAAGTACCATGGACTGCTAAAAGAACTAACAAATCTGCCCTAGAGTAAGTGCAGCTGAAATGCTCCTTGGAAGCGAGAATGGCCAGACTTCGTCTTACCTACATCGGTCATGTTATCAGAAGGGACCATTCCCCAGAGAAGGATGTTGTGCTTGGTAAGGTGGAAGGTCGACAAAAGAGGGACAGGCTCTCTTTTGCATTGACACAGTGGCTGTAGTGATGGGCTCAAGTATAGCAGGGATAGCGGCGCTGGCGCGGGACTGGGCAGTGTTTCTTTCTGCTGTGCACAGGGTTGCTATGAGTTGAATAAGACTAGAAGGCACCTAACCACAACAGCAACAGAAATTTTCTTTATTCTTCTTGCCCTCTAGGAATCTTGTTATTGTTGGCTATGGTTATTGATAAAAGTGCCACATCCTTTGGGCATACTTGCTTAGAAAAAAGCTTGAGAATCACTAAAAAAGAATTACAGCACCTGGTTGATTTGATCAGTCTGCCAAAAGGCAGGCAAAATTAACTACTCAGGAAGTTATTTGGATATCCAGACAATCCTCTTAGCAATACATAAGAATAAAGCATATTTAGAACTCACAATATGGTGGAGATTTCCAGGAGAAGAAATGGTCAAGCCCAAGTCTCAATGCAAGTTTTGGCAGTTGGAAGGGTCTGAGTAACTTGGACTTTCAATGCGGTTAGGGAGTGGAGTTGGAATAGTTGGAATCCCTACCTACATGAGCTAGATTGCCCAACCTTCCTTCTGAGGAGTGGCTGGTGGGTTTGAACTGCCAGCCTTCTGGGTAGCAGTCAAATGCCTTAGGCACTGTGCCATCAGAGCTCCCATGTGAGCTAGAGGCAGTATTATTTAACATTCTCTGTGGCCAGAAAAAAAAAAAAAAAAAAAGGCAGAGGGCTTCCATGGGCCTTTTTATCCTGGATGCCTAGATATGGGTCAGGCAAGGTAGAAAAATGGGGATTTAAAATGTGTCGATGGTCAAACATCAAAAATGGAGTAAAATTTGCATTACAATGTTCAAAACATACTTTATCAAAAAAATTTTTTCTGCTTAATAAAAATGACCATGCCAGCCATGGAAGTATTTCCATAATGTTACTATGGAATGTCTTCTTTAAGAAAATGTGATCTCTTTTTAAATCTTTGAACCACCAGTCTCTGGTTAACAGTCGAATGCCTTAGGAACTATGCCACAATATAAAATATATCCATTGAATAATTAGACAAAATAAGTTATTAAATAGGGCTTTGGCCATGAACTAATTAAAATCTGGAAGGTATTACCTAAATAAATTGCTTCGTTTCCATTACCAAGGCAGAAAGCAAAAACCACTACCATCAAATCTATTCTGACTCATAGAGACACCAGAACAGCCTAAACACATTCATGCATATGTCCTGGGCCACAGTAAATTATCCACAGATTTTAGGTAATCTCATTGACTATGCTATCCTTGCCACCAGAGTCCAGGACATAATTGCAATAACCACTCCCGTATTCCTGTAATACAAGTCATCACAAGCATGCCATATAGGAAAGTGTAGATAGAGGTCTGAGAATAGTTTGCAGTTGCAAATATTCCTGTCTGTTACAATTTAGGGTTGAAAGGATAGGTAGTATATATTTCAATAGACAGTGATATTTTAAAATATTTTATCATTGGTAATAAATTTTCTCTTTCTCTAAACAACTAAGCCTGGCAAATGAAGCCCTCCTTGTTGAAAACATCACAGATTATACCAAACTAATACCTAACCCTCTGCCTAACAAAATTCATTCCAGTTACACTATGTGTGTTTTCTATGTGAGGAATGCTCTAACGCTCTTCATTGACTTCACTTATGGTACTCTCTCTGCTTAGAATTTCAATTCTAATAGTATAAGACTCAATTTGAATGCCATTTCTTTAAAGCCTCTCTTGACAGACTGCCCCTCCATTAAAGAAGGCCATAGTCTGGCCTTTGTGTCTTCACTCTAGGTTGTATATCTATAGACTTTACATGTTTATATGTTTGCTTCTCTGTTTCAAGCTATGAGCTTCTACAGGGTTGCAACTGTGTCTTTTATATTTGCATGACCAATACTTAGCACAATGGCTGATACTTATTGGATATTTGGAAGAAGAAAGGAAGGAAAAAACAAAGAATTAAGTTTTAATCCCATTTTGATAAAAATAAGCTTCCTTTCTCTTCTCTTACAAATTTATTCTTCTCTGCCAAATTTAATACTTTTTCTGAAGTCTATTCTACTGATATAAGGAAACAAATAAAGTGACCTCAGAAACTCCACATTCGTTCTTTCTCCTTTACTAAATGTCTACCCTCTCCACTCCTCTATGACCACAGTCTTTGCTAAAGTTCACCAGGTCCCTAAAAAAAAAAAAAAAAAACAACAAACTTTTTTGGTGTCTACTGTACTCTTGGGGGAAATTGAGCTCTCTGCATTCAATTATCTCTTTCTCTCTCTCTTTTTTTATTTTTTTCTCTCCCCCACCAAAGCTTACTCCTCTTCTGACACATATTTGAAAGGGTCAATTCTCAGCTGCTTGTCTTGCTGAGAAGACTTTTGACACTAAACTGATTCATACAATAGGCTGCCCTCCAGGTCATTTTCCTGGAACAAAGAAAGCATTTTAAATGTGTAATCTCAGTGCCCCTGACCATGTGGTAGGAGATATTTTCCAAATTTGTAACTATTACCTGTGTGAGAGTATATCCTATAATGCTGTTTAGCTACTCAATAATTAAGTAACCACAATAATAGCAAATATTTATTGAATATGAGCATATAACCATATTATAAGTATGATTGAATATAATCATCTATAAATAACAGGAACATTTTATTCTATGTCAGGCTTTAAGTTAAATTCTGTATAAGCATATTACTGATTTAAAATTCACACCAACCCTGAAAAATAAGTGCTTTTTATCCACATTTTATAAATATAAAAACCAGGCCTGAAGAGATGAAATTGCTTGCACTAACTTGCATAACAGATAAGTAACAGAGCTGATATTTAAATCATAGGCATCCTTGCTTTGAGGTTCTATACAATATTACTACCTTGATCCTAAGGAATTCTTAGTAAACCCCTCAAGAACAAGGTAATGAACCCATTGTCATGTCTCAGCACTAGCAATATGAGATACTCTCCTAATGGAAAATGCTGGTAGTTCCTATTTCCCTTAGCAGTAATGTGAATGTGTTGTTTTCCCTTGCCCAGCTGCACTTATTCTTTGAAACAGGAAAGTTGTGTTTACAAGCCAGACATTTCTGTCCACGTATCCCTATGGCTGTGACATTAGTCTTGGTTGGTTGTAGATCATTTGATACAATTTTGCTGCAGAGAGAGTTCACCCTTTCAACTTATTTAAGGTCACTGAAACGGTAGAGAGAGAGAGAGAATAATAAGTGTGCTTCTAGACGTCGTTAAAAGTTTCATTTTCTTGAGCCCCATGGGAGAATTATTTACATGTTTCTCATGAATTCATTATTTATTAAAAGAAGACGCTGTGGTGGTGCAGTGATTAAGGCATTCAGCTGTTAACCAAAAGGTCACCAATGACAACCCACCAGCCACTCTGTGGGACAAAGATGAGGCAGACAGTCTGCTTCTGTAAAGATTTACAGCTTTAGAAATCATTAGGGGAAGTTCTACTCTGTCTTATAGTGTCTCTATGAGTCAGAATGGATTTGATGGCAGGGTTTTTGTTTTTGTTTTAATTTTAAATATATTTTACCAGTAAAATTTTAGTAAATGAATTATTGTCTATAATATTTGGTCTAGTTTTTTTTATTAATTTTCGTATTATTTTGAGTTAATTTCTTATTAATTCTGGGGTTTGTTGGTTTTGTTTTTTTGTTTTTTGCTTTATTTGAGGTTTGTTTTTGGACATGGATACTTCTTTCTAAAAATCCTATGTGTTTCTTCTCAGGATTTGTTTCACATTATTAAGGAATTTGTTTTATCTGTTTATTGTTCTTTCTTCTACAATTTGTAAGCAAGTCACTATTTGGTCCCTCCTGCATAAATGTACTTCTTTCCAAATACCTCTGAATTCTCACTTCTGGAAGGAAGGCTCATACTTCTCACAGATCTATTTGACTCAAAGTATGGAAACTTCAGCTTCTGACTTCCTTAGTCCATTAAGCAGGGTTAGTTCAAAATGAAAATGTCTGGTTCCTTTTTTCAAAATATAAGAAATAAAAGTGCTACTAAAGGTAAAAAAATGTAATATATTTTTTCTTCCTTTTGTAGTCTCTCAAAGTTAGTTGCATTTTTTTGTCATTTATGTTCTAAGAGAAAAATTAAAATTTAAAATTATTAACATGAATTTTATTGTTCTATTTATATTGTACAGAGCTAGTTTTGAACATAAATATGAGCATTTATCTCTTATGTGTAATCACTCGAATTACACAATTCATATATCATAGTTGATACATGATATGTATTTCATTCTTACCAGAACAGTGGAAACTGTGAACAAAACTAACTCAACTGCTTTTATTTCACTTCTTGCTACACACGTATTTTACTGACATTCTTTCCCCTCCATTTAATGAGTAATGAAAAACTGAAAGGAAAAGAAATTATGGGTTACACTGTCTTCTTTTTCTTCTATGTCATCATTTTCAGTGTCTATGATGGGCTAAAATAATGTAAGTCCCTGGTTAGTACAAAAAATTAACCCACTGTTATGCTAACATAAAGGTTGGAGTTTCAAGTCCACCCAGAGGTGTCTCAGGGCGAAGAAATCTACTTGTGAAATGCCAGCCACTGAAAGCCTTACAGAGCACAGTTCTACTCTGATACACATAGAATCACCATGAATCCAGAATTACCTCAATTTTGATAAAATATGAGTAAGAAAAGAAAGAATTTCTTGATTGTTCCTGTTACTTAGAATGTCATTGCCTTCTTTCTTTGTTTGAAACAAATTCTTGTTAAAATGTCACATGTGGCCTCTCAAGGTTTTCACAGCTCTGCATACTCAGCCAAAGAGGGAGGTAACACACTTACTTACCATGTGCTTTTAAGTTTCATTTAGTGTGACTGCTCTGGTCCTGTCTCCAACATCCTGAATCTTCTTTCATGGAGACTTTGCCCTCTATTATGCCTGTGGCTTCATAGTGATTGTTAAAAGGGTGTGAGGATAACATCTTCCTCTGACCTCCTCCAACCTCATAAGGGGGAGACAGAATCACAATCAGCAGCCCAAGGCTGATTACTATGATGGAAATCAGACAAGCTGCCATCTTCCAACCTTTCTACAAATTCTGACACCAACTGTCCCTCCCACAGCACTCAGTACTTCTCTGCTGTTAGTTGCAATGGCCACACAGAACTCACAGGCAATACTCATGATTATGGGGTTTATTAGGGAAGTAGCAAGTTACCATTCAGGTTCAGGAATGCTCAGGATACATTTTTTTCAATCAGTACAAGCTTACCTTGCCATGCCCTCAGTCATGTCTCTCTTTGGACCTTGGCCTCTTGGCCTAATCTCTGCCCAGCTCCAGAAGTGTTACAAAGCTTTTTAATCCTACTGATAGGTGCAACTAGTGCATCCCACTCTGCCAACAAGCTGACTGCACAAAGATGCTCAACTTTCTTGTTCTGTAGGCTGGTGAGGCCACTGCTCTGCCTCATGTTTTTTGGTGCTACTGTCTCTCTGTTAATTTTCTCCTCACTCTCTGCCAACTCTATGCCATTGTCTCAGCTCAGGGATCTTCAGTCCAAAGACACACTCCTCTCTCATTTTTTCTCTCTTGATGGCAGTGAGATTCTCCCTTTCCCACTACAGGTGGGCTCATTGTAAATATAGCAGAATGACAAAATGACCCATCTCAACATTAGGGTTCCATATACCTTATTTTCATGTCTCTCCACCCACAAGGGTGCCATGTATCTTATTTACATTACTAACAAACTATCCAACCTCTTGACATGGTCAACTATTATAATTAAATATGCAAATACCTGGAGTCAGAAAACCAAAAAGGAAGAACACATTCAGCATTTCTCAAGCTGAAAGAACTGAAGAAAAACTTTGAATTGTGATATTGAAAAATTCCATGGACAATATGTTGAATGATAGAGGAAACATCAAAAGATGATGGATGGAATACCCAGTCGCTATATGAAAAAGAATTGGTAGATGATTATGCATTTCAGGAGATGGCATATGATCAAGAACCAATGTTAATGAAGGAAGAAGTTGAGCTACACTGGAAAAATTGGTGAAAAACAAGGCTTCGAGAATTGATGGAATACCCATTGAGATGTTTCAGTGAATGGATGCTACAGTGAAGGCACTCACTGGGCTATGCCAAGAGATTTGGAAGATAGCTACATGGCCAACTGACTGGAAGACATTCATATTTGTACCCATTCCAAAGAAAAGTGATCCCACAGAATGTGGAAATTATCAAACAATATCATTGATATCACCCACAATGATTATGTGGATCATAACAGATTGTGGATAACATTGAGAAGAATGGGAATTCCAGACCACTTAATTATACTCATGAGGAACCTGTCCATACACCAGGAGGCTGCCATTTGAACACAAGGGGACATTGCATGGTTTAACAGCAGGGAGGGAGTGCATCAAAGTTATATCCTTTTATCTCCTTATTCAAAGTATATGCTGAGAAAATAATCCGAGAAGCTGGACTATATGAAGAAGAACATGGCATCAGGATTGGAGACAGGGTCATTGACAACCTGTGATAGTCAGATGACACTGAGCACTTACTGATAAAGGTTAAAGACTATAGTCTGCAGTATGAATTATAGCTCAATATAAAGAAAACAAAAATCCTCACAACTGGTTCAATAAGCAGCATCATGATAGATGGAGAAAAGATTGAAGTTGTCAAAGACTTTATATTACTTGGTTCTACAATCAACACCAATGAAAGCAGCAGTCAAGGCATCAAAAGACATACTGCATTGGGCATATCTGTTGCAGAAGACCTCTTTCAAGTGCTGAAGAGCAAAGATGTCTCTTTGAAGACTAGGATGTGCCTAACCGAAGCCATGGTATTTTCAATTGTCCCATATGCATGTGAGAGCTGGACAATGAATAAGGAAGACTGAAGAAGAGTTGATGCTTTTGAGTTGTGGTATTGGCGAAGAATGCTAAAAGTACTGTAGACTGGTAAAAGAACTAACACATCTGTCCTGGAAGAAGTGTAGCTGCCGGAATGCACTTTGGAAGCAAGAATGGCCAGGTTTCATCTCATCTACTTTGATCATATTGTTAGAAGGAACCATTCTCTGGAGAAGGATGTGATGATAGGAAAAGTGCAGGGTCAACAAAAAAGGGGAAGGCCCGCAACAAGATGGATTGGCACAGTGGTTGCAGTGATGGGCTCAAGTATATTAGGGATTGTTTTGTCATGTGTAGGTTTGCAATAAGTCGGAGAAGACTCTATGGCACATAACAACAACAAACAAAAATCCAACCCCTTTGGTAGACCACAAGCACCTCACATTTACATAGTTCCACCCAGTCACCTGGTGAGTACCACAGAGACCATGGCTAGAACAGCCATACCAAGTAATTCACTGCACCACAAAGATAGTCACTGTCACTGTTCCTGGTCTTTGTAACCTGGAAATAATTAATTATTTCTTGATGCTGTTATAGTTAGTTTGATTAAACTAGATCTGAAAGGCTCTGGAGATCACCTACCACATTGCTTACTTCCTCTGCTGCTCAACACTGCTGGCATAGAGCCATTGCTGATGGTTTCCTGCTGTTAGCACTGATGGTATCTCTGACTCCCATTTTATCTGGTGCTTTTTGAGCTTTATCCATCTGGTGCAGACACTCTCCCCCAATCTGACTTGGCAAGATGGCTGCAGCAAACTCATTTTGACAAACTTTCTTGTGCATTTTGAATATGACCTGCCTCTGAGGTATGCAGTCCATACCTCTGTCAATGGGAAATTCAATTGCAAAATCATTTAAAAGAGAAAAGAAAAATTACTTGCAAAAGTGCAAGGAAGTCAGAAGGAGTGGCTCACTAAGCAAAAAATGAAGCAAGCATTTTAAAGGAGAAAACAAACAAATATAAATTTCCAAGGTTACCAAGTGTACATTACTATGTTCATAGTGGAAAAACTTCTCATGATTATCATATTCAGAAAGGTCATGTCATATTTTCCAACATCAGCATAGTAAAAATCGGCAACAAAATTTATTTTGCTAAGAAGTCAGGTTAAAGTAAACATTCAAGATTTCCTTTATTTTGAGGACAGAACCACATAGCATGAGTGTTGATTTTGATTTATCTCAAGGAATAAAGTGCTTTGCTTTGCTTTTTTTCTCACTTCATTATGTGAAGTACAGGTAATATTCAAAGCAAGATAAACTTTCAGTTTTTGTTTCCATAAGTCCCTGCATTAGTGTACTTTGGACTAATTCTGGCTAGATAAGATACTTGAACAGCTATGGAATCAGGGCTTCTGTAGCTAGCGCTATTTTTTAGTCTTTGGGAGAGACAATTATGAGCATTTTCATGTAGCAGAAGCTACATAATTGCAGAATCCAATGGAATGGAACATATGCCCACTGAACCCTAGTAAGGTTAGAGTTATCTTTCCTTCTGCAACTTGTCTTTCCTTCTGCAAAACAAATTTTTTATTATTATCAAGGTGCACTTTTGCTTTCAAGAACCATTAGTCTATTATTGTTCAGGTTTGTTGTTTTCTCAGAAGCTTAAATGTCTGTCATGGATTGAAGAGGCAAAAATATGTGTCAAGTTGCTTGTGCCATGATTCTTGGTGGTTTAGCAATTATATAATGATATAATTATTCTCCATGATGTGATCTGATGTGATCAGCCAATCAGTTGTAAAGGAATTAAGGACTGTGGGGATGCAACAAACTTAAAGGTCACAGCCCTGTTAATATGTAAGAGGAGTTTCTCTGCAGTGTGATCTGCATCACCCTTTAACTAACAAGAGGTAAAAGGAGAGAGAAGGGAGCAGAGAAAGAAGGATTTCCTACCATCAAGAAAGAAGAGCCAGGAGTGAAGTGTCTCCCTGCACTGGGAATTTCCTAGATCTAGGAGAAGAATGATGTCAAAGAATGTTGAGTCAACAAATTTTGAATGGAAACAAGGTCTGTCCTCTAAAGCTGGAGACAGAAAAATCTTCCCCTAGAGTTGGTGCCCTGAATTCAGACTTCTAGCCTCCTGGAATGAGAGCTAATACATTTATGTTTGTTACAGCCATCCACTTATAATTTTCCTGTTATAGCAGCACTAGATAACTAAGACATTGTGTATGGACAAATGCAAGGACTGGAGATTAGTTATGTCTTTCCATGTCCCTGAGTCTACAAATGCACCAGTCTCACTAAAGATGATTGCCCATGATCATGTCACTTTGAAACACCTTGAGATTATTTAGACCATAGGATTCCACATTTTCAATGTATATTTTATGCTGCAGAATCATGAAACATCATCACCAAATACTTAAGCATGTACCTCCCTGGCACAAAGAAATATTCTTCAGCAGGTACTTCCCCAGAACAAGGAAATAAACATGAAACTCTTATAATGCCCAAGCAATTTAATATTTATACCACCGTTCATATTATGTTGTTATGTGGCTTCAAGTCAGATCCAACTCATAGCGATGCCTCCTTGGGTTTCTGAGGTGGTAACACTACTGAAGTAGATTGTCCAAGCTTCCTTCTGAGGAGTGGCTGGTTGGTTTGAACTGCCAGCCTTCTGGATAGCAGTCAAGTGCCTTAGGCACTATGCTACCAGAGCTCCTCATTCATAATATAGTATAATAATATACAATATATAATTACAGGTCAATTCAAATTTCCTAATAATCCCCAAAAATATCCTTTATGGCATTTTAGAAAAATTCAGAATCTAATCAAATATCATACATTGCATTTTGTTTTCATGTCTGTTTAATCTCTTTTGATCTAGAAGGGTCCTACCAACTTTTTCTCTGTTTATTTTTTATCTTTCATGACATTGATATTTTTGAGGAACCCAAGCTAGCAGGGAGAAAGGAAAGGAAAGCCAAAGGGACCAGGACAGAGTGAGCAAGCAGCAGAGGGATCCAGGTAAAGGTAGGGACCCAGGCCCCACACCGAAGCAGCAGCAAAGCAAGGGAAAAGGAAATGAAAGCCAGGGGACCAAGACATAGAAAGCAAGTGGCAGGGATCCATGTAAGGGGAGGGAGGGACTCAGGCCCTACCTCCAAGCAGCAGCAAAGTGAGGAGAAAGAAAGGAAAGCCAGGAGTATCAAGACAAACTGAGCAAGTGGCAGGGATCCAGGTAAGGGGAGGGTGCAGAGGTTTCAAACAGCTAAGGGAGATAAACTTCTCTGTCAGTTTGTTGTACTGTGGTGGCATGTTGCTGTGAGGCTTGAGGCTGTGCCACCAGTGCTTCAAATGCCAGCAAAGTTTGCACACAGTGCACAGGCTTCAGGGCAGCCTATAGACTGAGACAGACTGAAAAGAAGGAAGAAGTTTTCCACTTATCAAAGATTTCACCAGAAAGAACCTTATGAATAGTAAAGAAACACTGTCTGATACTTTACTAGGAATCTTTATGAACATCCCAGAATCATTGTCTGACATAGCACAGGAGGACAAGTAACATAGTTATGAAGGATCTCAAAATACACCTGGGAAAGAGCTGCATCATCAAAATAGAACCAACCTTAAAGATATGGATAAAGCACAGCATTTGAGACCTCCATTCGCTGATGTGACATGACTCAAATTGAGGAGAAAAGCTGCAAACATCCGTTAATAATCAGAACATGGAATGTACAAAGTATGATTCTAGGAAAATTGGAAGCTGCCAAAAATGAAATGGAACACATAAATATTGATACCCTAGGCATTAGTGAGCTGAAATGGACTGGTTTGGGCCATTTTGAATCAGAAACCATATGATCTACTATGCTAGGAATGACAATTTGAAGAGGAATAGCATGACATTCATCATCACAAAGAATATTTCAAGATCTTTCCTGAAGTACAATGCTGTCAGTGATAGGATAATATCCATATGTCTCAAGGTAGAACAGTTAACACAATTATTATTCCAATTTATTCACCAACCATCAAAGTCAAATACGAGGATATTAAAGATTGTTATCAACTTCAGCAGTCTGAAATTGATCAAGTGTGCAATCAAGATGTGTTAATTATCACTGGTGACTGGAATGCAAAAGTTGGAAACAAAGAAGAATCACCAGTAGTTGGAAAATTTGGCCTTGGTGACAGA
>NW_006921735.1:5160581-5170472 GCF_000298275.1 Orycteropus afer afer
CTGTAGTATGGATTACATCTCAATATCAGGAAAACAAAAGTCCTCACAACTGGACATATAAACAGCATCACAATAAATGAAGAAAAGATTGAAGCTGTAAAAGACTTCACATTGCTTGGTTTTACAATCATCATCAATGGAAGCAGCAGTCAGGACATCAGATGATGTATAGCACTGGGAAAGTCGGCTGCAAAAGACATATTTCAAGTGCCGAGGAGCAAAGATGTCTCCTTGAAGAATAAAGTGTGCCTGACACAAGCCATGATATTTTCAATCTACTCATATGTCTGTGAGACCTGGACAATTAATAAGGAAGACAGAAGAAGAATTGATGCTTTTGAGTTGTGGTGCTAGCAAAGAATGCTGAAAGTACCATAGACTGCTAAAAGAACTACTATATCTGTCTTGGAGGAAGTGCAGCAGTATGTTGACAGAGAGATGCTCCTTGGAAGCGAGAATGGCCAGACTTCTTCTCATCTACTTTGGTCATGTTGTCAGAGGAGAACATTCCCTGGAGGATGTCATGCTTGGTAAGGTGGAGGGTCGATGGAAGAGGTGAAGGCCCTCAGTGAGAAGGATTGACACAGTGGCTGCAGCTATCAGCTCAAGTATGGCAAGGATTGCGAAGTTGGTGCAGGACTGGGAGGTGTTTTGTTCTGCTGTGTGAGGGTTGCTATGAGTCAGAGTCGATTTGACAGCACATGACAACAACAAGCTAGCTTTGGTCTTATGGACTGTTTTAATGTTCCGTCTATCTATGAGTGTACCAGACAAATTGTTTAATTACAGAATACTGTACTCAGTTTTAGGAGCTCTGGTGGCATAGTGGCTTTGGCATTTGACTGCTAACCAGGAGACTGGTGGTTCAAATCCACCAGCCACCCCTCAGAAGGAAGATTGAGTAACCTAATTCTGTAGTGATACTGCCTCGGAAACTCAAGGAGGGGTAGCTATGAGCGGGTTCCAATGCCACAGCAGTGAGTTTGATTTTGGTTTTGGTATACTTAGTTTTACAGTCTCTGGTTTAATATTCCCAGCACTAATGGTTAAGTACTAGACTACTAACCAAAATACTGGCAGTTGAAACCTACCGATATACTTCAGAAGTAGGGCCTAATGATCTGTTTCTGAGAGCTCACAGCCTTGAAAACCCTGGGGGATAATTCTACTTTGCACATATGGGGAAACATGAGTCAGAATCAATTGTACAAAAAACAACAACAAATATTGTCATCAAACCAATTCCGATTCACAGCAACAAATACTTGGTTTTAATATTTGGTATTAGGAGGACCCCCCACACGCCAATTCTCTTATTTTTCAGTTTTCTTACCTCTTTTTAGATGTTCACTTTTTTATATGAACTTCAGAATCTGATTTTCTATCTCCAGAATAAAGCAGAAAACTTGTTGAAAATTATTTTGAGGATTAAATTCATTTATATATTGACTGGAGAAAATTGATATACAATCAAGGCTTTTGGTCATAAAACCAGTGGTAGGTACTGTCTTAATGTTTCAAAGAGGTAACCATTTTCTCCAGTTAGCCCAGAATCCATGTTTTTATTGATAATCTTGAAGGAGTAAATGATAAAGCAGAGTATTAATTAAAAAAAAAAAAATGTTTCGTCATCAAACATATACAAAAGTAGGGTGAATAATGTTATGAACCCATCAGTACCTATCATCCTGCTTCATCAATTATTAGTAATGATCTATTTTCTTCTGTTCATATTCCCTAGGACCTGAATTATCTTACCATAGGATCTTTTGATGTATTTTTATTGTTGTTGCTGTTCCTTTATTTTCTGTATACATTTTATCTAGTGTTGTTAGAATATTGCCTTTTCAATATCATTAAACATTTATTCCTCTTAATTTAATCCTGGTTGTATTCTTCAAAAGTAAAACTACAAGACAGCACATAAAATTAAACTGAAAAATAATTGATTCATTAAGCAGAAAATTCTTTACATATGGTAAACTAGAATGACTATGAGTTGGGATGGATTAAGTAACTGATTCATTGTTTCATATCTTTTTTAGAGATAAAATTATAAATTAGTACTATATCTGTAGCTTCCTATAAATTATGACTGCATTCTAACTAGGAAGACATCTTTTAATGATCCTGATAGTGAAGCACTTCTTTTTTTTTTTTTTTAAGAAAGTTGGCATTTATTTGAATTCTTGCATTTAGCCTAAAAGTAATTGCCATATCACATATATCATGCTCATGACAGCAATTGTCATATATAGTAATACTAACCCGTACATATACCCCTCATGACCTCTTCCAATTGATCTATTTTGGCCCCTACTCTGTGTGATCCAGCTGTTTTGAATTGCTTATGATTCTCCAAGTCTGCTGGTCTCTCTTGCCTCCAGGCATTTAAATGTCCTTTTCTCTCACTTACCTCACTTTTCTCTACTTATTCTGTTTAACCAGAGAAATACTAGTTCCTCACACAGACATCTAGATTGCTTTCACTTCTCCTGGAAAACATAGCAAACCCTCATATTTTGGTTTAGGTATGGGATTCCATCCCCAGCCAATGCAAGTCATATTCAGTCACCATCTGTCTGTCAGTGGAGCCTTGTGTGTGTCAATGGAGCTTCCAGACTAAGATGGACTAGGAAGAACATCTATCACCTGGCAACATACTCCATAAAATTAGCCAATGAAAACTCCATGGATTGCAATGGTCCATCCTGCAACTGCTCATGGTACAAGATCAGGCAGCGTTTTGCTCTGTTATTCATGAACTCAACTTGAGTTGAAGGCAAACTTGAGTTAACAATAGCATCCTTTTCAAGTGTAATTATCTGAAACATTCTCATAGGTTGTTTTTTTTTTTTTTCTTGTAGATTATGAGATTCTTGAAGGAAGAAGTTATATGTAAGCAATCTTTTTTATTATACCTTATACCTAAATTTCTAATACAAAAGAAATGTTCTTTAATATGTGTGAATGGACAATAAGATGCTTATAGCAATCACACCTAACTTACACAATTGCTGTATTTGGAAAAATGAGTGTAAGGAATTTTGAAAGATGGTGAAAGGAATGGTAGTAACCTCAAACAGTGGCCTCTAACCCATGATATTAGAAGTAACAGGCAGAGCACTTGACATATGTAATTGTTTAATATGCATTCATTTGTGTCCCTCATATCTTATCTTAATATGTAACTCAGTTAATACATTTAGAGAGGGAGCATTGAGCTTGTGATTATTTCTATACGTCTAAAAAGCTCTGCTAAAATGGAAACATTTTAAGTGGAAGATTTTCAACCAGAAATCTTTAAAAGGCATTTCTCTGACAAAAATTACCACAATCAAGCAGCATTGAGTTCCATAGACCTTTGAAAAATTAACTAGTACTTATAGCTATACAAATGTTTTTTTGCAAAAAGTAGTAAGTTATTCATTTATTGGCTTGGCATATTTCTTTTAGCTGGCCAAACTAGTGGAATATTATCATGCTTGATGAAACACTACTGCTCAAATAAATGTGTATCAAAATAAAAGTAAGTGAAGAGATTACCACTTCTCACATTAATGTCTATTACCAATAAGCACATAGTTTCAAGTGCTCTAGCTAATGCAATTTCTTTGCTATTAAGAGTAATGTATTATCCTATTGTATGAATAGTTGTCAAATCTTTATATAATGAGTCAGCTAATTCTTTGCACAATGTTTAGTACCTCTGTAAAAAATGGGATTTGAAATATACCAAATTGGGGGTTACCTTTCGAATTTTTTTTTTTTTCCCAGCTAAAATGCTTGCTTACTCAAGCCTTTCATACAGGTTGGTATCAGATAATATCTGCATGTGGCAGAGTGCTCCATAGTTATTTACATTGTAACTGTCAACTTGTCAATAAATCAGGCAGGATCTACATGAACTCATGCGTCTGATACAACCAAATTGGTCATGCTACCAAAACTAGTATGCCAATACAGACCTAACAAATCAAATTACTTAAATTATTGCTGATAGGCTCTCTGGTGATGAAGTCCTTAAGGCTGCTAACCAAAAAGTTAGTGATTCAAACCTACCAACCACTTTGCAGAAGAAAGAGGAGGAAGTCTTTTTCCATACAGATTTACAATCTTGGAAACACATTGGGGGTCATTATGGGTCAAAATCAACTCGATGGCAGTGAATTTCATATAGTTTGGTTTATAGCTATATACAAACTTTTCTGGCAGTGAGGGATGTCATCAGAATGTGTTAGTGTTATGTGTGGATGAGGGCATGTTAGATGGAGGAAAACCACTTAGGAACAATAAAAGTTAAATAAAGCAGACCATGGCAACATGGTAGTTACCCATGGAAAGAATAGTCCACAAGAGGGAGGTTAGAATCAAAGAAAGCAAGAAATGAGTGACAAATTTTTGTCCCAGAAGAGTGGCTAGAAATTAAGGAAAAGATGATGCAGAGATCCTAGCAAACAGGGTCTTTCAATAAATTGTATTTCTGAGTCAAGCCTCTGGAGCACCAGAGGAGCTACAAGATCAAAGAATATTCCAGTCTTATAAGAAATGTATGTGGCAGAAAGATACCAGAATATGGATTCATGTAAAGAAAAAAAAAATGTGGCAGCTGATTAACAAACCTAGGAAGGGGACAGGAGCTTCATATGTCTCAATATAGAAAATCATAACACAAAATTCCAAGTAAAGCACGGAGAAAAACTGTCTTGAATTTTCAATATTTGAACTATGGTAGAAGGGCTGATTAGACAATTCCTAGGCAAGGAAAGGATTTGCCAAGGGCTTGGGTTCAGATGCACAATATAAAAAAAAAAACAGACAGGACATGTACATTGCTGAAGATACATTTTCAGAGGTATGCTGGCAAATGTTTAATATCTCTTGAGGGGAGTAGGATTTGATTTGTAGCATTTTCTGATGTCTGTGGTGTAAATACTCCCATCATGGCAGATTTCAAGCTACCAATGTGTGGCACCAACTTTCTCATGAACTTCCTAAAAATATAACTATTGACTCTTGTGTGTCAGTACTTATTTCTAGTACAGGAGTGAGAATGATTGGACTTCATATTTGGTAATTTGATTGTAAAGCAGAGGGTCAGTGAAAAAAGGTGAAGATGCTCAACAAGATGGTTTGCATAATGGGCAAAGAAATGAGTTCAAGCATAGCAATGATTGTAAAGATGGTATAGGACAGGGCAATGTTTTGTTCATAGAGTAGCTCTGAGTCAGAACCAATGTGACAGCATCTAACAACAACAAGAAGAAACTCACCACTGTTACCATGGACAAATCCTTATCAGACCGAATTTCCAAAAAAAGATCTTATTTGAAGATTTTAGTTAATATGATTATCAAATAGCTATTAACAGCTGAAAACTGAGTTCAAAGAGTTGTGATGTTAGTCCTTCAAAAAATTAAGTATTTTACAGAGATAGCTTTTGATCTGGAAATGAAACCATTCATGAAGACTACCTTTCAGTCAGACAGCACTTGAGAGGAAAATGTTCCTTAGAATAATCAATTATACGAGATCAAATGGATAGCATCTGCCCAAAAGCAACATTGTGGGGAATGCAATTAATGTCATGGAATATTTTATGTAAAAACTATAGAATGGAGAACTAATTTCCCCTGTAAACTCTCACCTGAAGCACCATTAAGTTAAATATTTTATAGTTTTCATGAAAGATTTCTCTGAAATGAGAAGCACTTACTGATGAAGATTAAAGACCATAATCTGCAGTATGGATTACACGTCAATATAAAGAAAACAAAAATCATCACAACTGGACCTATAAACACCATCACAATAAGTGGAGAAATGCTTGAAATTGTAGAAGATTTCATATTACTTGGGTCCATAATCAACATCAATAGAAGCAGCAATCAAAAAATCAGACATTGTATTGCAGTGGGTAAATCTGTTACAAAAGACTTCTTTAAAGTGCTGAAGAGCAAAGATGTCTCTTTGGAGACTAAGGTGCGCCTAACCCAAGCTATGGTATTTTTCAATCACCTCATATGCATACGAAAGCTGAACAATGAATGAAGAAGACCAAAGAAGAGTTGATGCCCTTAAATTGTAGTGTTGGTGAAGAATACTGAAAGTACTGTGGACTGCCAGAAGAATGAATAAATCTGTCCTGGAAGAAGTGCAGCCAGAATGCTCCTTGGAAGGAAGAATGACCAGACTTTGTCTCAACTACTTTGGTCGTGTTGTAAGAAAGCACCATTCCCTAGAGAAGGATATCATGCTTGGTAAAGTAGAGGGTCAGCAAAAAAGGGGAAAGCCCTCCAAAAGATGGATTGACACACTGGCTGCCATGATGGGCTCAGGTACAAGGATTATTAAGACAGTGCATAACCATGTTGTATTTCATTCTGTTGTATATGGGGTTGCTATGAGCCAACTTGATAGCACCTAACTTCAACAACAACATTTAACACTAACCATTATAAACAGAGAGACAAAAGTAAATACTTGGTATGAAGGTCACAGGATAGCTGCCACATAGGACCTCTGGTCCAAACCTACATTCCTCTGATCCATTCTGATGCCACACAATCCTTTTCCTTCCTCCCATCTACCAATAATCTCTTAGAAGTTAGGTTTTTTTTAGAAATATAAATGCAATTATATGTCTTCTATTTACTAACATAGCATTTAAACTTCAGAGAATAGGTTGAATTATATTTCAGTATTTAACTACCTGTATTTCCTAATTCACATCTAACATCTCCTCCAATGTCTTTTGTCTGAAGATACAAAGGATCTATCATCATACTTAAACCCTCTTGAACAAGTTACATAACCACTCTGTATCTCAATTTCTTCATTTTCAAAATGATCACAGTTAACCTCTGAGAGTTGTTACAAACAATAAATGTGTTGATACACTTAAAGAACTTGGAATAGTCACTTCTCAAAAAATGCTAGCTACGTACACTTTTGTCCAGTATGTACTTTACTGCTTCTTCTGTGCTTGAGGAAACCTTGCCTATAAGTCATCTCTGAGGAGAATGTTCTTCATCAATTGCTGAAAAGATTATACTGCATCATTACATTTCTTACCAATTTACATACATGAAACAATGAAGGTGATGGTGGGAAAAAGGATGCCCTTTCCTACTTTCTTACCTCTAGCATATGAAATAAATATTAGAGTCTTATTTAGATCCACCAATTATAAGCACTCAATTTCTTTTAGAAAACCTGACCTAGTGATAGGAGCTGTGGTGGCGTAGTGCCTAAGGCATTTCACTGCTAACTAGAAGGCTGGAGGTTCAACCCACCAGCCACTCCTTGGAAGGAAGGTTGAGCAGTCTACTTCCTTAGTGATACTGCCTCGGAAACCCAAGGAGGGGTCACTATGTGTTGGATCCGACTTGATGGCAGTGCATTTTTGAGCTGTGATATATTGCCATTATATATCTTGATGGAGGGGGTGAAATGAGGATGATGGAGGGGGTTGTTAATGTTAAACTTCAAATGTTTGTTCTTCAGAAGTCCAATACAGAGTTAATGCCTGGTAGCATAGTGCCTAAGGTATCTGCACGCTAACCAGAAGTCTGGAAGTTCAAACCCACCAGTAACTCCTCAGAAGGAAGGCTGGGCAATCTACTTCCTCAGTGATACCACCTCAGAAACTCAAGGAGGGGTCGCTATGAGTCAGATCTGACTCCATGGCAGTGAGTTTGGTTTTGGTTTAATGCTCCACAGGCATTCTTTTAATACAACATTAATTCCACTAACTCATAGGCTAGTATAACAGAAGTGTTCAATAAATTCCTGGTACTTAAGTCAGATTTTTTTTACTTGGGTCCCGATGTGGCCTTAACAAAAAAAATCATAAATTTTGTGCATATTTGTATACATGCATTTTCTAAGAGAAAAACAAGCATTTTCATCACTTTTTCATATTGGAATACATTAAAAATAAAAGTTGTTCTTAATCTACTGTTCACTTCTTCTCTATAGTATCCAAGCTATAAGTAGATACATCATTTTCCAAATTTTCAAAAAATTTTACTTGTAATCATCTTAATAAGTTAGAGTTGTGTGATCATGTCTTTGGGGTTCCTGGGTGTGCAGATGTCAACAGGTGCAATCGGGGAAATTGGAGGGTGAAGTCTATCCAGTGGTGCCTCAGAAAAAATGGCCTGGGGATCTACACCTCAAAAATTATTCATTGAAAACATTATGGAGCACAGTTCTATTCTAACATACATGAGGTCACCATAAGTCTGGATCTACTCCACGACAAATGGTTAGTCATGCCTTATTTTATGCAGGGTGCTCTAACTTTCTGGAGAGCAGATTCCATGTCTTATTTCTTAGATATAAATCCTCAGTATTTATTAGAAAGCTTAGTACACTGTGTGTGTTCAATACATTTGACAAACTAATGTGAATTGGCAAGTTCTACTGAATTCCAAATTTTAACCAATAAAAAATAAAATGCATAATGGGTAAATATGGTTTTGTCTAGTAGATGTACATTCTCTTCTCAGAATTCCCATTCTTTTCATTTATATTGATGCTGGTGCTGGTATTCTTCACATGTTGCTTGAACCATTTCTAAGAGTAACATATCCAGGATATTAGCCCCATTTAAATATTGCACATTTGTTAAGATAAATTACATAAAGAAATTACATGAGAGAAACAGAATCAAATTGAAAGTTATGACAAAGTGAAAAATAGTCTAATTTTTATAAATGTAGACTAAGTATTTAGTGAGAATTTATTGCAATTGAGACTCTCAACTCAAACACTGATAAAATCAAACTGATTTTCAAAAGACAGTGTGTGAGTCATCAGTCAGAGGCACCAGTCTTCACATCAATATAATTTTCACCCATCCAACTACAATAATGCTAAAAATTATTATATTATTCAATCTTATTTTTCATATTGGTCATTTTCCTATGGCTCTCCAAATTTAAGTAAAAGCAAAGAGTCAATATCTACTTATCACATATGACATCTTCACTGAAGAGGCAATAATGTGTGGGAGGGAGGCTTATAAAAAGACATTACATCTTAAAATTTGGTGCTTATTTCATGAAAGGTTAGCACCACATTTATATCCACCAGTCCTAGATTTCCATTTTAATTCAAGCATTCTGTTCCAGTGACCTTTCCCTTTTACTGCAAAAAGGCAGTACCCAACTTGGTACTTTTGTTCTTCAAAATCTACCCGCTTCCTTGACTTTTAAGTAAGAACTAAGAGACTCTATCAAAGTATGCCACAAGGCAATTTTTCTCTGCTCTAAAGCTTCCGATTTATCTTTATTGGAACTGACATTATTCAGCCTAAGGCAAAAAAGCCTTAGTCTTTAAGAGGGTTAGATTGTTAATGTAGAGTAAACAGAAGAACCCCACCTTGTCAATGATATGATGTCTACAGTATCTCACTCCCTACTGTCCTTAAAGTCTATTAGGTACTATCAGCTTGTTAAGTACTGTTAAGGATATAAACCAAAAAAAAAAAATCAAACGCACTGCCATCAAGTCGGATCCAACACGTAGCGACCCCTCCTTGGGTTTCCAAGGCAGTATCACTAAGGAAATAGATTGCCCAACCTTCCTTCCAAGGAGTGGCTGGTGGATTTGAACTGCCAGCCTTCTGGTTAGCAGTCAAATGCCTTAGTCACTACACCACCAGAGCTCCCGTTAAGTATATAGGCCAACAAAAACTCAAGTTAATTTTAATTAATGTTTATATTAACTTCTGTAAGGACTGAAAGTGGGTGGAAATTATTCAGTAGTAGTTACAGGCCATAGGGAGCTCTGGTGGCATAGTGCCTAAGGCATTTGACTGCTAACCAGAAGGCTGGTGGCTCGAAACCACAAACCACTCTTCGGAAAGAAGATTCAGTGATATAC
>NW_006921735.1:5181728-5187870 GCF_000298275.1 Orycteropus afer afer
TTTTTTTTTTTTTTTTCCCCAATCTCTAAGTTATCTTCTGCTCTCTTGGAGAAGATTTTGATGCACATAAGTATTTAATTTTGGGGGTGCTTCTGGCAAGATAGTGGAATAGGCAGAAAAGCTACCCAGACCCTCTAGAACAAAGACATGAGAAATCAATTGAAATAGATAGAGAATATAATGGATACAGAGTATAATCCTGGAAACTTTATCTTTGAAGGGAATGATAAAGAAATTGATTAAATGCCAATTAGTAGAAGGACAAGTGCCTGAGGCATTTGACTGCTAACCAGAAGGGTGACAGTTCACTAGCTACTCTGAGGAATGGAAATGGTGCAATCTACTTCCATAAAATTTTACTGCTTCAGAAACGCAATAGGGATCACTGAGTCAGAATCAACTCAATGGCAGTGAGGGTGTTTTTTTTTTTTTTTGTTTTTTTTTTTTAACTGGTAGTAGAAGGGGCTGAATGGAAACAGCAAACAAGGAACCAACAAGGGTGTGGAGTGTTGACTGGATTAACAGTGAGTCCATTTTGAATATTTGCAATGGCCTTCCAATCTAGGCAGCAACTTGATAATTGGTTCTCCTTGTGGAGGACTACATGGGCAGGAACATTGGTGGCTGACGTCCATACAACTCAACCACATCTGCATCTCCACCCTCTGGGTTAGGGCTACCACCTACTTCTGGACCAACTGATCAACAGTAGACAGTGGCCAATACCAGCTCAACCCACCTGTAACTACTCTGCATGAACAGCTAACAGAAATCTGTGAATACATTCTCATCTTCTGTCACATCCCCCAGGTGAATCAATGCCTAAATGTTACCAAACTAATCAATATAGTAGCACCCTGGCTCCCCTTGCTTGAATGTATCAAAAGAAACAAACAATAAAACTTGGGCAAATCACACCAACATATATAAATATAAATACAACAACATCACAATGTCTCAGAAACAACTACCAATCCCAGTTCATGCAAAGAAGTAAAATAAAGTAGTACAAATAAGGAAACAGAATGCAAAGAGAGAAAACCTCACTGATGAATAAGTGGAATAAAAAATTCCTCATAAGGAATTCAAAAAACTTATATTTAGGTAACTTCAAGAGATTTAGAGACAGATAAGGAAAACACTAAAATTAAGGAAAATGGAGAAAAAAATCTAGAAGAACTTGAAGAAAACTATATAAGAACAAAGTGATGAAATAAATGAAAAATGAGAAACTATGCAACAAACCAAACTCACTGCTGTTGAGTCAGATCTGACTCATAGTGACTCCTCCTTGAGTTTCCGAGGCAGTATCACTACAGAACTAGATTGCCCAACCTTCTTTCTGAGGAGTGGTTGGTGGGTTTGAACTGCCAGCCTTCTGGTTAGCAGTCAAATGTCTTAGGCACTACGCCACCAGCAAATAGAAATCCAGACGATTAATATTAAGATTTCAGAAACAGGTAACATATTGTAAAGAGAAAGGAATAGAAGCAAATCTGTGGAAGACAGATTAGTGAGATTGAAGATAAATCTCTCAATACTACTTTGTTCAGAGAAAAACCAGAAAGAATAATAAAAATTAATTAATTAAAAAATGAAGAAAACATAAGATTTATGTGGGAAACCACCAATAGGAATAACTTATATAAGATGGAAATGCCAGCTAGGAAGAGACAAATAAGACCACAGAGAAAACTGTTGAAGATTTGTTGTCAGAGTACTTTGCTAATATGACAAAAGATAAGAAAATATGCATTTGAGAAGTTCAATGACTCCCAAATAGGATAGACCTCAAAAGAAAATCACCATGACATATCATAATCAAAATTTCCAAAACCAAAGACAAGAAAGAATTCTGAAGGCAGCTTGGGAGAAATGAAAATTTACCTACAAAGGGCCACCAATAAGACTAAGATTTAATTTCTTGGCAGAGACCACAGATGAAAAGGCAATGGAAAGACATACATTAAAAACCTGAAAGAAAAAAATGCCAGTTGGGAATTATATACCCAGCAAAATTGCCCCTCAAATATAATGACAAAATTAGAACATTTCCAAATAAACAGAAATTAAGGAAATTTGTAAAAACCAAAACAACCTTACAACAAATGGTAAAGGGAGTCACTTGCACAGAGAATCAATAGCAGATAACAATTTATGTAATACATATGAGAACATAATCTAGAAATCAACATAGACATACAAGTGCCCAAAGTAAAATAAACTTGAAAGACTGTAAATAGGGAACCAGCGACCACAATTTGTACATGAGGACAACTACAAAGCAAAAAGACTGAAAAAATAGTATAAGTGCAGAACATCCAAATGTAGAGGAAATCAAGACAATTTTGGGATAGAACAGACTATTTTAAATTTAGAAGAAAATAATAAATCACAGGATAACCTCAAAGAAAAATAATAATCCTTCCCATCAAAATGAAAAAAAAAAAAAAAAAAAAGGAAAGACACAAATATTTAGCAAATATTAACATTGTTCTTCTTGTTGTGTGCTGTCAAGTTGGCCCCAATTCATAGAGACCCCTCTTTGGGTTGCCAAGACAGTATCAGTACAGAAGTAGATTGCCCAGTCTTCCTTCCAAGAAGTGGCTGGTCGGTTTGAACCGTCAGCCTTCTGCTTAGCAGTCAAGTGCCTTAGGCATCATGCTACCAGAGCTCCTAATATTAACATTAGCAAATATTAAAACAATATCAATGGAGGAAATGATGAAACAAATTCATAAAAAAAATGAGCTTGGCACAAAAAATTACATGGAACAAAGAAATGAGCAACACTATAAAAGAACACATAATAAAATGACAGCAATAAATGCATACCTGTTGATAATTACTTTTAATGTGAATGAATTAAATGTACCAATCAAGAGATACAGAGTTGGAAAATGAATAAGAAAACATGGCACAAAATAAGCTGTCTACAAGAGATACATGTTAGATTCAAAAGACAAATATAGACTAAAAATAAAAACTTGGGAAAAAATATACCAAGGAAATGGGAATCAAAAAAGAGAAGGAATGGCAATATTACTTTGTGATAAAATAGACTTTAAAACAAAAACCACCATAAGAGATAATGAAGGACATTATATAAAGATTAAAGGATCATTTGAACAAGGGGGCACAACTGTAATAAATGTGTACGCACCCAATGAAAGTGCCCCAAAATACATAACTTAAACTTTAACAGAATTGAAAAGAGAAAGAGGCAACTCCACAGTAATAGGAGAATCTAATATACTACTTACAATGAATGATGGAACAACTAGAAGGAAACTCAACAAAAACACAGAAGAACTAAACAACACCATTAACCAACTTGATTATAGACATATACAGAGCACTTTATCCAACAACAGCATTATATACATTCTTTTCCAGTGTACATGGGGCATTCTCCAGAATAGACCATATATTAGGCCACAAAGCAAGCCTCAATAAATTAATAAACATTGATATAATGTAAATCATGTACTCAGATAACAATTCTGTAAAATTATAAATCAACAATAGAAAAGGTAAGGGAAAAAAGCAACCCATAGAAACTGAATAACACTTTCCTTAAAAATTGGAAGGTAGAGAGATTTCCAGTAAGATGGCAGAATAGGCAGAAAATACTGCACAGACCCTCTTAAACAAAGAAAAGGGCAACCAATTAACACAGATACAGAACATAATCCTGGACCCCTGAGGTTTGAAGGGATGATATAGAAGTGGACTAAACTCCAACTAGCAGAAGAATTTGCACGAAAACACCAAAAATGGAGACATATGGAACTGTGGACTGGCAGTGATCCTTACAGCACAGACAGCTTGGATATTGCTGAGTGGTGTTAGGACCTAAGAATTAACCTAAAAATCAGCCCTACTAGCCAGGGACCACATGGAGGCTACACTGGTGGCTGGGAAATAAAAGGAGAAGCAGCAAAGAGGAAGGCGGGTTGAGCTGTAGACTTTTGCCTGTCTGGAGGGCACAGCCATTTTGAATGTTTACAAATGGCTTGACCATTTAGGATATTTATTATTATTCTGTATTCTTCCCTTGCCAGGTTCTAGTTTTCAGCTTTTTCTCTTTTCTCTGTTCCTGGTTCCATTTTTTTTTTTTTTTTTCCTTCAGGTTAACCCTGCTCTTTATTTTCTTTCTGTGTTTTCCCATTTTTTATTTTTATTTTTTATTATTCTCTACCTTTCTTCTCTCATTGCCCTCTCCCCAGACATTGCATTTTTTTTCTTTCCCTTTTTCTTTTTTGGTTACTGTTCCTGTGTAATTACATGTTTTGTGTTTGGTCCATTTACTTTTGCTTTTTTTATGGTTATTCAATTGTTATTTTTCTCTGAGTGGGAGACAGCAACATTCCACATACGACACAACTACACCCACATCTCCTGCAACATCATTTACTGAGTGAGTGCCACCACATCCTTCTCCATGAACAGGCCAACGATAAACAACCACCAAGACCCTGACTCACCCTTAGCTGCTCTTCACAAACAATTAACAGAGATCTAAATATAACAACATCACAATGTCTTAGAGACAAAAGACCATCACAGTCCACACAAAGAAGCAAGATAAAGTGGTAGAAACAAGGGAGCAGGATATAGACCCAGAACACATCCCCAAGGAAGAAGCAGCATTGGAACACCCTGATAAGGAATACAAAAGAATTATATTTAGGTATCTTCAAAGGACTGAGAGACAGACAAAGGAAAATAACAGACAAAAACCTAAAAAAAATTTGGAAGAAAATGCAAGAAACAATTTAAATAATTGAAAAAGTAGAAATGATTCAAAACCTACAGATAGAAATCCAGATAGAAGATTAATACTAACATTTTAGAAATAGATAACACATTGGAAGGGCAAAGGAGTGAAATTGATGCAATGGAAGGCATAATTAATGAGATTGAAGGCAAATACCTGAATACTTCTTTGGAAAGGGGTCAATCAGGAAAAAAATCAAAACAGAATGAAGAAAGCCTAAGGTTCATGTGAGATACCATCAAAAGGAATAACCTACATGTCATTGGAATTCCAGAACAGGAAGAGACAAATAAAACCACTGAGAAAATTGTCCAAGATTTGTTGGAAGAGAACTTCCCTAATAAAATGAAAAATGAGAATATATCCATTTAGGAAGTCCAAAGAACCTCAAACAGGATAGACCCCAAAAGAAAATCACCAAGACATCATCATCAAACTCATCAAAACCATGGACAAAGAAAGAATTCTGAAAGCAGCACTGGAATAATGAAAAGTAACCTACAAAAGACATCCAATAAGAATGAGCTCTGATTTCTCAGCAGAAACCATGCAAACAAGAAGGCAATAGGGTGGTATATATAAATGCCTGGAAGATAAAATTTCCAAGCAAAAATTAGATATCCAGCAAAATTTCCCCTCAAATATGATGGTGAAATTAGGGCATTTCCAGATAAGCAGAAATTAAGGGAATTTGTTAATACCAGATCAACCTTACAATAGATACCAAAGGGAATCCCTTGAACAGAGAACCAAAAATAGCAAACAACAATGGACCATTAATACACAAGATGACATAATCCAGAAACCACAGCTATGGACATATCCAAAGTAGAATAAGCTTACAAGATTGTAAACAGGGAACCAGAAATATCAATTGGCAACTGAGGATAACTACAAACCAAAAAGAGGGAAAATATTGTATAGTTGCAAAACTTCTAAATGGTGAAGAAGTCAAGAGAGTTGCAATATAGAATGGACTGTTGTGGACTCAGTGAGAAAATTATCAATCACAGAATAATCTCAAAGAAAAATGATAAACCTTCACATCACAATAAAAAAGAGGAAAAGCACAAATATTCAGCAAATATTAACACAAAAACAACAAAGGAAATGATAACATGATCCATAAACATAATGAGCTCAGCACAGAAAATAATATGGAAGAAAGAAACCAAGGGGCCCCATGAAAAAATACTTAACAAAGTGACAGCAACCAATTCATACTTGTTGATAATTAAACTGAATGTTAATGGATTAAATGCACCACTCAAGAGATGGAGAGTTGCAGACTGCATAAGAAAACAAAACCCACCCATCAATATGTTGCCTACAAGAGACACACCTTAGAGACAAAGACAAAAA
>NW_006921735.1:5188676-5189769 GCF_000298275.1 Orycteropus afer afer
CAAATTAGAAATCAACAATAGGAAGATCAACGGAAAAAGAGTAAATATATGGAAACTGAACAATATTCTCCTTAAGAAAGACTGGGTAAGAGAAGAAATAAAAAATGAAATTGAAAAATTCCTTGAATCAGATGAGTATTTGATTCAAAATAAAACACCACATAACAAAATCTTTGGGACACAGCAAAAGCATTGATCAGAGGCCAATTTATAGCAATAACTGCACACATCAAAAAAGAAGAAAGAACCAAAATCAACATTTTAAACCAACATCTCCAACCATTAGAAAAAGAACAGCAAGAAAAACCTACAGTCACCAGAAGAAAGGAAATAATAAAGATTTGAGCAGAAATCAATGAAACATAACATAGCAGGGTAATAGAAAAATTCAACAAGATAAGAAGTTGGTTTTTTGAAGAGATCAATAAAATTGACAAACCACTGGCAAATTTAACAAAGGGGAAGAGGTAGAGAATACAAATAACATGAATAAGAAATAAAATGGGTGACATCACAACAGAACCAACTGAAATAAAAGGGATAATGTCAGGGTACTATGAAGAACTACACTCCAACAAATTTGAAAATCTGGAAGAAATGGACAGTTTTCTAGAAACACATCACTTACCTAAACTAATGCAGATTGATATGGAAAACTTGAACAGATTCATAAAAAACGAAGAAATTGAACTGGTCATCAAAAAATTACCACAAAAAAAAGTCTTGGCCCAGACAGCTTCACCAGAGAATACTACCAAACATTCCAAGAAGAACTGACACCAATCCTACTCAGACTACTCCAGAACATAGAAAAGGATGGAGTCCTCCCTAACTCATTTTATGAAGCAAGCATAATCTTGATACCAAAACAAGGCACAGATATCACTCAAAAGGACAACAACAGACCAATATCCCTGATGAATATAGATACAAAAATCTTCAACAAAATCCTAGCCAATATACTCCAGTAACATAGCAAGAAAATCATTCATTATGACCTGTTATTGTTGTTGTTATGTGCCATTGAGTCAGACCTGACCCATAGCGACCCCTCCTTGGGTTTCCAAAGCAGTATGACTACAGAAGTTGATTG
>NW_006921735.1:5192598-5200859 GCF_000298275.1 Orycteropus afer afer
GACAATGAGACCAGAAGAACTAGATGATGCCTGGCTACCACTGTCAACTGCTGGGAGGGGGATCTATATAGGAGATCCTGGATAGAGAGGGAGAACAATATGGAACAAAACTCAAAATCATTTGGGAAAAAAAAAAAAAAGGTTGGGGGACCAGGTTTACTGGTCTGATAGAGCCTGGTGGATCCACTGAGACTATGGCCTCTAGCTGCCCTTCAGGTCTGGAATTGAACCCACACCTGTGGTTTCCAGTCAAACAAAATACAGGCGTATGATTTGAACATTTACCTGAGGTAAATACACTCCTTGGAGAAAACAATCATGAGAGAAAGAAGGGCTGTTTATGCACAGGGAGACAGCTCAGGGGGCAGGAGTGCATGGAAAGATGGACAAAGAGAAGAAGTAACTATCAGGAGGAAGTAGAAGGGGAGATGTTGTATTGGGATAAATTCTAATCAATGTCATGAAACAAAATGTATGTGAACTTCTGTATGGAAAGTGAATTTTCTCTGTAAACTTTCACCCAAATCACAAAAAAAGAAAGAAAAAAAGAAAAAGAAAAAACTTGCAAGGTAATAGAGGAAGCAAAACATTTCCTACATCAAATGAGAATGCAAACACAACATACAAAGATCTTTGAGACTCAGTAAAGGCAGTGGTCAGATGTCAACTTATAACAATGAATCCACATGTCAAAATCAACTAAATCTTGTATCTCCAACAATTACAAAAAAAGCTGCAAAAATCCGAGTCACCAAAATAAAAGAAATAATATTTGAGCAGAAAAAGGTAAAAGAGAAAATAGAAAAACAAGAAAAAGAATCAAGAAGGCTGGAAGTTGGTTTTTAGAAAGATTAATGAAATTGACAAAACCACTGGAAAATTTAACAAAGCGAAAGATGAAAATAGAATGAATATGAAATGAAATGGAAGACATTACATCAGAAACAACTGAAATAAGAAGGATAGTATAAAGATACTATGGAAAACTCTATTCCAACAATTTGAAAAACCTAGAAGAAATAAACAGATTTTTAGAAATACACTACTTACCTAAACTAACACAGAATGAGGTAGAAAATGTGCATATGGTCATAACAAATGAAGAGATTGAACAGATTATGAGGAAAAAAAAAAAAAAAAACTCCCAACACAAAAGTTCCTGGTCTAGAGGGTTTCACTGGAATGTCTACCAAATATTCAGAAAAGAGCTGAGACCAATACCACTAAAACTATTTCAGGACATAGAAAACAACAGAATACTGCCAAATTTATTTTATGAAGCAAGTATAACTCTGAGAGTGAAATGAAGTAAAGATATCACTAAAAAGGAAAATTACAGACTAATATCAGTCACAAATATAGATGCAAAAATCTTCAACAAAATTGTAGTCAATAGAATCCAACTCAATATCAAAAATATAATAGACAGTGACTAAGTGTGTTTCATACAATACGTGCAAGGATGGTTCAAATTAGGAAAACAATCAACATAATCCATCACATAAATAAAACAAAGTAAAAAGATCATATGGTCATATCAATCAATGAAGAAAGACATTTGCTAAAACCCAACACATGTTCATCATAAAAACTCTCAGCAAAATAAGAATAGAAAAGAAATTCCTCAACACAATAATGGAATATATGCAAAACCAACAGCCAACAATATTCTCAATGGAAAGATAACTGAAAGCATTCCTCTTGTGATTGGGAACCCTACAAGGTTCTCTTTTATCACTACTTCTATTTAACATTGTACTAGAACCAGGGCAATAAGACAAGAAAGACAAATAAAAGACATCCACATTGGCAAAGAAGAAGAAAAACGCCATCTCTATTTGCAGATGATAGGATCCTACACACAGTAAAAAACAAGAGGCTTAGAAAGAAAACTACTGGAACAAATTGAAAGATTCAGCAAAGAGACAGCATACAGGATCAACATACAAAATTATTTGGAATACTCTACATCAACAAAGACATCTCTGAAAAGGAAGTAAGGAAAACAATACCATTTATAATAGAACCAGAAGATAAAATACTTAGAAATAAATCTTACCAGGGACACAAAAGGGAGTTTTGATGGTGCAGTACCTATGGCATTTCACTGCTAACCAGAAGGCTGGCAGTTCAAACCCACTAGCCACTCCTTGGAAGGAAGATTGGGCAATGTACTTCTGTAGAGATACTGTCTTGGAAACTGAAGGTGGGGTCACTATGAACCGGGATCCACTCACCAACAGTGAGGTTTTATTTATTTATTTATTTTGAGGGACACAAAAAATCCTTTGTAGTTACAAAGAAAACTACAAAATACTAATAGAAGAAACTATAAAACTTATAAAAGTGGGAGAATGGGAGAATGTACATGCTCAAAGGAAGACTGAACATTGGTCAATACTACCAAAACCAATCTATAATTCAATACAATATCAATTCAGAGTCTATCAACCTTCTTTAAGGACATGGCAAAATCAAAATCAATCACTCATTTTATGTGAAAAGGAAAGAGATGCCAGATAAGCAAAGGACTACTGATGAAGAAGAAGAAAGTAGGAAGCCTCACACTCCCTGATCTCAAAACCTACTATACAGCCACAGTAGTTAAAATAGCTTGGTACTGGTACAAATATAGACACATACAGCAGTGAAACAGAATTGAGGATCCAGAAATAGAACCATCCACCTATGGACTGCTGATCTCTGACAGAGACAATATCTATTAAATGTGGAAGACAGTCTTTTTAACAAATGATGCTGACAAAACTAGATATCCATTTCTAGAAAAGTGAAGCAAGATCCATACCTCACACCATACACAAAGACTAACTCAAGATGGACCAAAGTCCTAAATGTAAAACTTAAAACTATGAAGTTCATCAAAGGAAAAAATTGGGGCAAATGTAGGGGGTCCTAACTTACATGGATAGACTATGAAACATAACCAAAAATGCACAAACAGCAGAAGATTAGCTAGATGACTGGGACCTTCTAAAAACAAATTTCTTACCTGCATCAAAATACTTCTCTAAAAGAGCAAAAACAGAACCTAAAAATTAAGGGGGAAAAAGAACTCTAATAATATACTCTGCAAGGGGCTTATCTCTATAATTAATAGAAAACTTCAACACCTAAATGTCAAAAAGGCAAACAATCCAATTCAAAAATAGGAGAGGACATGAATGGACACTTCAACAAAGATACTCAGACAGCCAACAGCATATGAAAAATTGCTCATGATCATTAGCCATTAGAGGAATGCAAATCGAATAAAAAATGAGATCTTATCTCAGCCCAGCAATAATAGCAAAGTTCAACAAGTGAGAAAATAACAAATTCTGGGGAAGATGTAGAGAGATTGTAACTCTTATACACTCTTGTTGTGATTGTACAATGTTAAAACAACTGTGGAAAAAGATATGACATTTTCTTAAAAAGTTGCAAAAAAAATATCATTTGATCCAGCAATTTCATTACTTGGTATACATCCTAAAGAAGAGAGAGCTGGGACACAAATAGATATATGCACATCCATATCCATCCCAGCAGTATTCAAAATAGCAAAGAGATAGAAACAACCTATGTGTCCATCAACAGATGGATGTATAACCAAAGCATGCTACCAACATACAATAGAACGCTATGTAAAATTAAAGAATAATGAAGAATCCCCAAAACACCTCATAACATGGAAGTACTTGGAGAAATTATGCTGAGTGAAATAAGCCAATCACAGAAGAACAAATATTGTATAAGTCCATTATTACGAAACGTCAAGGAAAGGTTTATACACAGAAATTTTCTTTGGTGATTACCAGGGCTGGAAGTTGAGGGAGGGAAAAATTTCTTGTTAGGTAAGAGACATGTATTGATATGGGTAAAGGGAAAGACAATATCAGAAAAGTGGGTGATCAGAATAATATCAGAAAGGACAAGGAAGACAGAGAGGTGCACAAAAGGTATATACAACAAAAGTACATTTTATTCCATATAAAATAATACATTGTCAGATTAACAAACATTAATAATGTACAGGTGGATACACAGGTAGAGGGCTTCACTGGAATGTCTACCAAACATTCAAAGAGCTAAAACCAATACCACTAAAACTATTCCAGAACATAGATAATTAGGTGTAAGTAGGTGAACAAGAATATACACATAATCATATATATATTTGACAGACTATATTTCTACATATATATTTGTATGTGCTATAAAATTGTCCATATACATAATAGAGTGAACAAGGGGCAAAGTTATGGTAACTTCTCAACCACAATCAAACACCGTGAGTGAGTGAATAACTGGGACTGCAGGCTTGGGACCATGGTCACAGTGGACATCCAATTCAACTGATGTAACACAGTACACAAAAACATTCTGCACTCTAATAAGTAGCAACTTGGGTCTTAAAAGCTTGTGATTGACCATTTAAGATGTAACTATTGGTCTCTCCTTGATGGAGCAAAGAAGAGTGAAGAAAATCAAAGACACACAGAATCAGTGACCTCAACAACCGGTGGACCATGAGAGCCTCAGCCTACACAATGGTGAGAGCAGAACTCAATGAAGCTTTGCTACCACTGCAACCACTTGGAAAGCAATCAAAAGTGGAGATCCCAGTTACAGTCAGAGGAAAATGTGCAACACAACTCAAAATCATAAAAGGCTAAGCTTACTTGTCTGATAGAGACTGGTGAAACCCTTGAGACTATGGGCCTTAGTAACACTTTGAGCCTGGAATTGAATTCAATCCTGTGGTTTAACCTTCAACCAAACAATAGACAGGCCCACAAGGTGAACAGTTACACCAGGGAGGTAAACAGTTTAGAACAATCAACCACAGGAAATCAGAAGGGCTGCATTTGTGCAGGGAGAAAACACAGCAGACAGGCATGCACAGAGAAGAAAGACACAGGTAAAATGTAACCACTGGGAGGAAGTGGGAAGAGACCTGTTGCATTGTAGGGATTCTAATCAATGTTATGAAAAAATCTGTACAAATTGTTGAATGGAAAATGAATTTGCTCTGTAAACTTTCACATAAATTGCAAAAAAAAAAAAAGTTTAAAAAAAAAGAATTTAATTTTTAGAAAATTCCAGTCATCTAGTTTATCTTCTGTTGTTTGTGCTTTTATGTTTATGTTTGATATTGTATTTATGCCATAAATCAGATCTTCTGCATATGTGTGGAGTTCCTTTCCTGTTATTTTGTCCTTCATTGAGAGTGCTGTGTTAAAGACTCATACTACTATTGTAGAATTGTCCCTTTCTCTTTTTAATGTAGTTAATGTTGGTTTTATGTATTTTGGAGATCTTTCATTGGGTGGATAGATACTGATTCTGGTGATGTCCTCTTTCTGGACTGATCTTTTTTCATTATATAATGTCCTTCCTTGTCCATTATGCTGGTTTTGACTTGCAGTCTATTTTATCAGATATTAATATTGCTACTGCTTCTTTTATTTTTGGTTGACATTTGCTTGATACATTTTTCTATCACTTTATTTTTAATTTATGTTTATCTTTGTATATAAGGTGAGTCTCTTATAGGTATCATATTGATGGGTTTTTTTTCCTTATCCATGCTACCATCCTCTGTCTCTTAAGAGGTGCATTTAATCTACTCACATTAAGTGTAATTAATGACATATATAAATTTATTGCTGTTATTCTTTTCTGTATTTTTTACTGTGGTGTTGATGGTTTCTTTTTTCCGAATATTTTTCTATGCTAGGTTCATTTTGTTATCAGGTTTTCTTTTCCTTCTTCATTCTTGTTGATTTTGTGTTTCCTAAGTCTTTGTGATTTTCTTCTTTCTTGTTTGGTTAGAATGATTAATACTTTTCTTTGTGGTTACTCTGTAGCAAATTTTTTTTTATCTTCCTAAGTTTGGAATAGTCTGTTCTTTATTGATACTATCCTGACTTCCTCTCCATTTGGAAGTTCTGTAATTATACCATTTATTTCCTCTTTTTGCTTTGTAGCTGTTGTAGTTTACAGACTAGTGTCTCTAATTCTCCATTTTATGTTTTTAAGGTTATTTTAGTTTTGAGAATTCTTTTTTTCTGGCTAGGTTTCTAGGTGGTATTGTCATTTGTGTTAAAATTAAATGGTCATGTTCTGTTTTTGGTTTTCTGTCTGAAGGACTTCATTTAGCATTTCTTGTAAAGTTATTCTTATTTTACAAATTTTCTTAATTTCCATTTGTCTATTGTGCTAAAAGAACTAACAAATCTGTCCTGTAAGATGTGCAGCTCGAATGCTCCTTGGAAGTGAGAAGAGCCAAACTTTGTCTCACCTTCTTTGGCCATGTTGTCTGAAGAAACCATTCCCTGGAGAAGAAACCATTCCCTGGTGAAAGATATCGCGCTTGGTAAAGTGGTGAGTCAATGAAAAAGAGAGAACCTTTCAAGAAGATGGATTGATGCAGTGGCCACCATGATGAGCTCAGGTATAGGAGGGATCATGAGGTTGGCCAAGGACTGCGTAGTGTTTCATTCTGTTGTCCATAGGGTTGCTGTGGGTTGGAGATGACTTGACAGCACCTAACAATACTGTGGTAGTTAAAGTTGTGTGTCATTTTGGCTAGGTGACTTCGGGTTTTGAGATGCTTGGCAACTGGATGTAGTTATTCCCCATGAGGAGACTGTAATCACCACCATGGTAGAATCTGTTGTGAGATGTTATTCAGTGGAAAGGGAAATGCCTTTGGGGTATAGTCTGATTCCAAGTTATATGGAGGAGCTTTGATAAAGGTCTCTTTCTTTTTGGCACATTTTGATTGAGTCTTTATATCTAGTTCCTAGACATGAACCAACACCCTGCTGTTTTGCCTGCTGATCTTGATGTTGTGCCATTTTACCTATTGATTTTGCGTTCATCAGCCTCAGCAGCCAACTTCTGCATGATTTAGGAGATGCCTCCAGCTCCAGTGAGCCTGGAACAAAAAGCAGAACTGAAGGCCATGGTCAAAGAGATTTCACCCAGCCCCTAGAGCTGGCACATGGAATTTGGACTTCTTTCTAAGTTTAGCCTCCTAAACTAAAAAAAAAATAAATTCTTATTTGTTAAAGCCATCCACTAGTGCTATTTCTATTATAGTTGTGCTGGAGAACTAAGACATGCGGGAATATCCTAATTTCACCATTGTATTTGAGATACATTTTGCGGAATGTATAATTCTTTCTTGGCAATTTTTTTTTTCTTCCAAGGTTTTTTTATATATCATCCCATTGCTTTCTTGCCTGAATGATTTCTGCTGAGAAATCACAGTTGAGCATTATTCATTGTCCTTTTTAGGTAAGATTTTGTTTCTCCTAAGCTCTGATACCATAGTGCCTAAGGAACTTGACTGCTAACCAGAAAGTTGGCGGTTCAAACCCACCAGCCACTCCTTGAAAGGAAGGTTCGGCAATCTACTTCCATAGTGATACCACTTAAGAAACCCAAGGAGGGGTTGCAATGACTCATGTCCAACTCTATGGCACATAACAACAACAACAACAGCAAGCTGTTCTGACGATTTTTTCTGTTTTTGATTTTGATTATGATATGTTTTAGTCACTTTCTTTTGATATCTATACTGAACGGGTTTCCTTCAGCTTCCTGGATAGGTATTTTTTCATCTTTCATGACACTGCGGAAATTTTTGCTAGCAAGTGTTTGATAACTTTTCCTGTGCTTTTTTTTTTTTTTTTTTTGCCTCCTCTTTTGTTCTGGAATTCCAGTAACACATAGGTTATTTCTCTTCATATCATCCTATCTAACTCTTAGATTACCTTTATTTTTTTTATTGTTCTTTTTTTTAAAAAAAAATTTCCTCATACAATCTGATGACAATAGATAGCTGATGCATTTTCAGCCAATTCTGTTCTACTCTTGTTTTTTCAATGTGTTACGATTTCTGTAATTTTAGTGTTAAACTTCTGAATTTCTATTTGCTGCTTTTGTATGATTTCTAATGGTCTATTTTCTTTAACTACTCTCAGCTCAAGGGTAAGTTTCAGAGTCTCTTCTGACATCCGTTTTGGTCTTTTGTTCTTTTCTTATCTTTTTAATGACCTCTTGCTTTCTTCATGGATGACATTCTTGATGTCATCCTACAATTCTTCTGGTTTTTGGTCATTGGTGTTCAATGCATCAAATCTATTCTTTTGATGGTCTCTAAATTCAGGAGCTCTGGTAGCATAGTGCCTAAGGCACTTGACTGCTAACCAGAAGGCTGGCGGTTCAAACCCACCAGCCACTCCTCAGAA
>NW_006921735.1:5206889-5212365 GCF_000298275.1 Orycteropus afer afer
TTCCAGCCTTCTGGTTGCCAGTCAAATGTCTTCGACACTGTGCCATCAGAGTTCCCCTCTTAAAAATATTCCAGTGAAATTCATTCTTAATGATAAAGAATCTTTTGGATTGATAGGATACTCAAAATGTAAAATGTTAAAAATGGCCTCAAAGAAAAGTGAGTCTTACATAGTAAATTCTATTTGTATAAAGTCATTAGACATCAGGGAGAGACGGTTTCCTGGAGAAAACTGAAAATATCCCCTTCTCTGATACATTTATCATTTTTCATTTGGACTTTTAATCTCTCTCTTTCTGAAGTGTAGGGAAGAAAAATTGTGAAGGATTTTTTGGGGAAAAAAATAGCTTCAGGTGTCTTTATCTCCTAATTTATAATCTTTTAATGATCTTTTTTTTTTAAAGTAGATGCACATTTATTCTGCTAAGAAGAACATGATGTGCTTTGATAGTATGTCCTTCCTGGAGTTATTCATTTCCTCAAGAAGGGAAAAGGGTTTTCAAACTTGCAAGATCTGTATTTAAGGGTTGGATTATTATAGTGCCTTTATCTCCCCCTTTCCTTCTGCCTGCACTAAAGACAAAGAAATTTCTTTAGAAGTTTAAGAGAAAAATGACATTTCCCTTGGGTTGTCCTTGAGCTAACAGCTGCAGACTTTAGATTTTCAAGATAACTCATGCAGCAGCACATGTGAGAAAACAGGTCCTGTCCTCACTTAAAAGTTCAAAGGCTATGGTAGAAAATGTGCCCATATCAAGTGTCTTCTAAGGATACTGAACCTGTACTGAGCTAACAAGTTTAAAGATTGGCAAATATTAGGAGTTTAGGTGAAAAAACTTAATAAAAGCCTTCCAAATTTTGCCAGAGCAAGATGATTCAGACAAGGTCAAAAAACAAAAGAATCGATCAGCAGGAAATATCCACAGTGGTCACAAATCAAAGTAGAGACAGGAAGAGCTGAATGACATGTCTGCTGCATACACACACACACACACATATCCCTTCAAGGTGTTAAAAATGTAGATATACAAACAAAATGTTTTTTTTTAATGTCAGATAGCAATCACCTACATGATTTCAATTTGCATGTGATTTATGACTGTTTTTCTCTATAAGAAGCCATTAGAGATGCATAGAGTCTTTAATCTAGGATCCAGATCTTAGGACTGCCTTTAAAAGTGAGGCTGTCTCATAATTAATTCCTCAATAGTATAAAACATAGAAAGTGAACCTACTTGCATCAAATTTCAATATGTCACCTAATAAGATATTTTTCATTTGATAAACAATTGTTAATTTTCACATTCCTCCAAGGAAGAATACTTACTTCATTTCCTTGCTATGCACTGCAATAAAACAACTATATTCTTAATGTTCCTCATAGATTAGAGAAACGAAGTCACAAAGAAGACTGAGGTATTCTCAAAATTGTTATTCAATCAGCCTCTACAGGGATCTCCTTAAAATATAAATTATTCCATTATTGCTAATAATATCTGTCATTTTTAGTTCCAATGTAACAATTTAAGAGAGTGATATATGTTAAAGATCCAAAAAAGCTGGACACAAAGTGGTCAGTGTTCAATAAAAATTGATACCTCTCCCTCTCCTTATCCTGCTTTGAATGACAGTATTTATGCACAATAGATTAACTAAATTCTAGTTTCACAATACCACATAAATTATAACAAATTCCTTTGAAAGGAACAACTGAACTTTTAAGCACATAAGGAAAACAACAATGAATTTAAAAAAAAAAAAAGGAGGGGAAAAAAATATTAAATGTGAGCTAGGACTGGAGCTGTTGGAGGCAGCAGTTAAGGATTTTCTCCTGGAGGAAAATAAATAAATAGGAGTTGGGGCTTAATGGTCTCTTGGGACAGAAAATGAGGTCTTTGGTTTAGAAAAGCAGTAGGACTCCAAATCAGCACATAAAGCTGAGTGCCACAAACATACCTTTTGTCAGAGTAAATGTGGGCTAAAAACAACAAAAACAAAATGTTTCTTCCAGCACAAGTAGACCATCAAGAAGCTGAACTTCTTTGCCCTGAAATATTGTTGGAAAAATAAGTTATATGATAATATAGGAAATTAATCAAATATTAATTAAAAAATTAAATGGAGAAGAAAAGAGTATTATAAACATAGAGGAAAAAAAATACAAAAATTGAGAAATAAACTTGAAGAAACTATCCAGAACTTAGCACAAGGAGAGAAGGTGAGAAAAAAAAAAAAAAATTGAATAGAGTTTAAGAGAAACAAAATAAAATGAACAGTTCCAACACTTGTCCATTAGGTGTTGCAGAAGGAATAAATAAATAAATAGAATAAGTGGCAAAAGAGTAAATATTTAGGTGATGATGAATGATAATTTTCTGAAATTGAGGAAAGAGACAATGAAGACAAAGAGATAAATTCAGAACAATGAAGTTAGACAATATGAAATCTACCTTTAGTCAAAGGAGCTCTGGTAGTGTAGTGCCTAAGGCACTTAACTTCTAACCAGAAAGCTGGAGGTTCAAACCCACCAGCCACTCCTCGGACGGAAGATGGGGCAATCTACTTCCGTAGTGATACTGCCTCGGAAACCCAAGGAGGGGTATCTATGAGTCGGGTCCGACTTGATGGCACATAACAACAACAATAACAACCTTTAGTTAAATATGTTAGTGAATTTACAAATAACAGAGAGAAGAGTTTAGTATAAAATAGAAAGAAAAGACAAATTACCTACAAAGGAACAAAAATTAGATTACAGCAGATGTCTTTAAAAAAGGCAGAGTACAATGAAATAAGACTTCTGAGAAAAGATAACTAGTAACTCAGAATTCTACATGCAGGTACATAGTCATTTAAGATTGACAAGCAATAACTGTGTATTCTACACCCTAGAGATTCTCAAATACATAATTTCTAAAAGAAATAACTTCTTTAGGAAAAGAAAATTGGTACACAGTAAGATGTGAGGAAAGGTGAGGAGAATTGGTGAGTAAATAAATTGCTAAATATATAGATGCACTTAAAGATGCATTAAATAGATGAGCATTAATGACAAAAAAAAATGAGTTTTAAAAATAAAGTAAGTAAATACTTCGTGGTAATAATGTAAGACAAAGAAGGACAAATGAAAGAAAAATATTCTTAGTTACTTATATTGTTAAAGAGAAGGCATGATATAGATTAAATTTACATTTGTTAAAACTAAAAAATAAATTAAAAAAAAAATCTAAAGACAATTGTTAGTTGCTGTCCAGTTGACTTTTACTGATTGTGATCCCATGTGTGCAGAGGAAAACTGCTACATAGGGTTTTCAAAGCTGTGAACTTTTGGAAGCTGATTGCCTGGCCTGTTCCTAGGCACTTCTGTATGGGTCACTTTCTGCAGCCCATGCATGATGCTAGATTGCATTCACCGTCTCATGCTGCAGATGATGGATCCTGTTCCTTCCCCACTGGGAACTGATATGCCAGTAAGATTGCCCCACTACTATGTGATGCACATGCATCAGTGGAACAAAGAATAACTCATCAGGCCTGTAAGAGAAAGATAGCTTGTTCTGGTTACCTAGTACCACTCTGACAAGAATATACCACAAATGGGATGGCTTGAAGAAACAGGAGTTTATTCTCTCACAGTTTGGAGGCTTTAAGCCCAATTTCAAAGTTCCAGGCTTTAGAGGCTGGGTGAAAGCCCCTTAACCTTGGGCTTCAGCTCTGCCTCCTGCTGCCAGCCCACTGGAGCTGGAGGCTTTTCTTTACTCAGGCAGCTGCTAGCTGCTGGGGCTGACAAGCCCAAGGTTGACAAGTAAAAAGGCACAGTCCCAATGTTACCAAACCACATGGCAGGCCATTCATTCAAGTCCATTGAAAGTCCCAAGGTTGGCAGAGCATGACAGGCTGCTGAACAACATCACAGCTATGTGCAGGGTTCAAGTGAGCCATAAACTGGAGACTATTTCCCAGGGTTCTCCTTATATACAGGAAGCAGGCCACATCCATAGGGCAGTTACTCAGCTGCTCACAGTAGATTCCACCATGGAGTTGATTACCAGTCTCATCATGGGGAATACTACATCCAGCTACCCAACTACTCAACCAGGCACAGCCAAGTTGACACACAAACTTAACAACCACAAAGCCCCAAACAAAACAGAACACACAGAATAATATATGCATCACTCTGTAAGAAAAGATGCCTTGAAAGGTCTAAAGTTCTAAGTAGGCAATCCAGAGGCAAAATGGAGAGTCATGTGAAAAATGCTCTCCCAGCACAAGTCATGAGTTAAAGGAATGTAAGGACGGTATGAAGTAAATACAGAATAAAAAACATTAAGGAAAGATTTACAGGAGATAACCTTGACCCTTAATCTAAAGACTACACAGACCTCTAATGGGCAGAAGAAAAAGTTCATGGCATATTCTATAAATACATGGCAGGCTACTTTGGCTGCAATCTAACTCAGTGCCATGGAGGCGGTTCCGACTCATAGCGACCCTCCTTGGGTTTCTGAGACAGAATCACTTTGGAAGTAGATTGCCCAATCTTCATTCCGAGGAGTGGCTGGAGAGCCTAAATTTGCAAGATATTCTAATGTTTCAAAAGAAGTAAAACCTCTGTATTTGTATATGAAGTATCCTAATTTTAAAATCTTTCCAAATTTGTATAGTTCCTGGATGGAATGCACAATAGTTGCTCCTTATTTGCCTGAAGCAACAGAAGAAGTAGAAGAGTCAGAACTAGAAGGAGGGAATGGAAGGTGTGGCTAATTGCCTCCATAAGCAACTGTCTCCATTGTCATGAGATCAGAAGGGGATGGTGCCCAGCTACTAGTACTAAATATTTTAATGAAAGATTTAGAAAAATCTTGATTAAAAAGGAAAAAAAGCAGAACAGAATTTCAAATTTTCATGAACTCGGGATTTTCTGGAGCTGTGTGTATTCTCAACAACAATAATAACAAAATAAATAAAATAAAGGTAAAATTTAGACAACTAATAGTAATGCATAGTATAAATACACATACAATGGACAAAATGTCATTCAGGTCAAATTAAACATGTCTGTCACCAGAATATGGTAACCACCAGTTTAAAATCTCTGAATAAATCATAATGCATGTAAATGAGAATAATGCAATGTAAAATGGAAGTAAAGGCTAAGTTATAAAGGACCTTGAAAGTGAAAAAAAAAGGGTTTGGCTTTTATTTAAGAGACATTCAGAAACTCTTGCAGGTTTGTGAGAAGGGTGTTCTGGTTACCTAGTGCCGCTCTGACAAGGATATACCACAAATGGGATGGCTTAAACAAACAGGAGTTTATTCTTACAATTTGGAGGCTTTAAGTTCAAGTTCAAAGTGTCAGGCTCTAGGGGCTAGGTGAAAGCCCCTCAACCTTGGGGTCCAACTCTGCCTCCTGCTCCCGGCCCACTGGAACTAGAGGCATTTCTTCACTCAGACAGCTGCAGGCTGCTGAGGCT
>NW_006921735.1:5212670-5213955 GCF_000298275.1 Orycteropus afer afer
AGCTGACACAAAAACATAACCACCACAAAGGGGAATGAAATGATGAGAGATCTATAACTAAAATTATATTTATATTTCATGAATTGTTTTTAAAATGATTATATTAAAAAAAAAAAAAAACTTTCAATAGCCAAAGGTATGATATGTTAGATATTTAGATACTGAATTTTGAAAATAATTTAAGAAATCAAAAAACTTTGCCAAATTATATGTGATTTAGTATAAGACTATCCATCCATCTCTATGGATGCTCTGTTTATGATTACGTAAAATGAATAAAGGTCTCTAGATACTTGAATCCAATTGGTGAAGAGTATTTTGGAATTAGGAACCAATATCATAGAGGGAAAAGGTAAGTAACACAAGTGTGTTAGAATCCCAGCTCAGCTACTGACCAGCTATGTGATGTTACAGAATTTGATCAATTTCTCTGTCCATATAAGCCAAATTCACTGTCATCTAATGGTTCCAACTCATAGAGATCTTCATTGGGCTTTTGAGGTAGTAAATCTTTATGGAAGTAGAGTGCCCCATCTTCCTTCCTTGGAGTGGCTGATGGGTTTTAACTGCCAAGCTTCTGGTTAGTAGACAAACTATGCTTTAGGCACTGTGCCACTAGAACTCATTATATTCACTAATAAAGTAGAAATAATATATATTTCAGTTATTATAAAGGTAAATTATATAATACATTCAATTTGCAGTTAAGTTACTGTCAGTTAATTGACACAACAAATGGAGAATTTTTCTTTCATTTATTCATTTATTGATCCTTTCTTATTAAATCATAACATGGCACATAAAGACAGTTCAGAGGCTTTCAAGTTGATAAAAAAGTATCTAAAACTGATCTTTAGAAATAGATGGTTGGAGGGACAGTTTATTGATAATGAGATAAAAGAATCTTGTGAGAGTTTTTTGCTTCAGCATGAGTAGTGTAAAAGTATTAATGATTAATTTTCATCTCTAGTCTTATTGAATCTGAATGTAAGTTGAAACACTCGGTGTCAGTCAGAAGTTATAAACGAGGGTAGGGCATCTCATGAATGAAAGAAAGATAATAGCCAATGTTTAGAGAAAAAAAAAATCTGGTAATGGTTTATCACAGTAGTAAAGTACACATTTGTGGTTTATTTTTTTATTATTTCTTTTTTGTTTGTTTTATTTTTTAAAATTATTTTTTATTGTGATTTGGGTGAAGACTTACAGAGCAAATTCACTTTCCATACAGCAGTTCACATATACTTTGTCTCATGTCATTGACCACAGTTTACCACAATGCAAC
>NW_006921735.1:5219030-5220646 GCF_000298275.1 Orycteropus afer afer
TGTGCATTTTTTAAGTGGATTATACTGTTTGAATTTCTTTCCAAGTCTTCCTTATTTACAGAATCACAAAGGCTAAGAGGAACCTTGAAAGGCAACGTACTCATCTTATTGACTTTAATAGAGTCAAAGCTAAACATAACAGACTATTCAGTTCTAATCCAGACCAGGGCCTTCACAGACTCTGTAGGCAATTCATTCCACTGCTAAAACCTTCAGTATGATCCTTTTAGAGTTTGAAGTTTTGTTCTAACTTTTTCTCTCTTTCTATCAGAATCCATCTTTTATAACCCTAAGCAGAATGTTCAGTAGTGGTAGCAGAGCACCAGCAGAAACAATTCCCTGACATTACTTTTTACTAAATAGCATGATAGCTCAAAAAGTAAAGAATAGCACCCTTGAATAGTGCGCTCTTTAAAACAATTATCTGTATGAGACCAAGCGGGCAAGAGTTACTCTACATATTAATAAGAAGGTGGAAGGGAACTGAGACAAAGTTAGTGGAATTGGAAAAACTACAACAGAAATGAGAATGTGGACACAATGTGAAGAATGTAATCAATGCCACTGAATATTATATATAGAAATTATTGAATAGGAACATATCTTGTTGTGTGTACATTCACAAAAATACAATAAAATATTTTTAAAAAATTCACTGGGAGAAAGCTACCTGAAAACTTAGGAGTCCACTTGTAATTGCTTCCCTCGAAATGCTTTTTCTCTTCCTAACATACAATCTGGTTTTCTACTACTTTATAGTGCTTTTATGATCAACTTTGGCATGTGAGCCTATGTAGGAGAGTAAGTTCAGAGCATAAAAATAATTATTTTCTCTCTATCATGCTCAGTCACTAGCTGATAAACACACTAAACTCATCCCTACCTACAAGTCTTTATGCTGTTTCTCTTGTAGAAGAATCCCCTCTCTCCTCACTTGGTCTGGATAAAAATTCTTCTCAGGATTTCAAGTCCTAGTAAAACCTCAATATCACCAGCAAGTCTTGCAAGGCTAATTTTTATATAACTAAATTATTATATTTTTTCTGTAATGTTGCTTAAAATACTTTAGCTTAAGCAGTGATTGAAATACTTTTTCATGAACACTCCCTTGGGACATATATTTATCATTTAAAGGTGGAAACAATTTCTCTCTCTAGTTTGACTGCTAACCACAAGTTTGGTGGTTCAAACCCCAGCCACCTCATGGAAACAAGGCTAGGCAATCTACTTCTGTAAAGATTTACCACCTCAGAAATCCAAAGGGGGTCACTATGAATTGGAATCAACTCAATGGCAGTGAATTTGTGTGTGTTTTTTTTTTTTTTTTTTAGTTTGGAGCTCAAATCCAGAAGCTTTATTATTTAGCCTAACTAGCATACTGACTTTCAGGAAATAATTTTTTCATTGCTGATTGTTTGTAGATTGGGTAGAAATATTGTTTTAGTCACTCCACACTTTCATGAACTAGATGTAAAAATGTAGCAGATTCAATATCTGTTCCCTTTTAAATAACACCCTACATTTAGAATCAGAACAAATCCCAAATAAAGCCACTTGTGGAAAAATATTTTCACCTGAAATTGAATAGAAGTTTAGTTATTGTGAGAGTGCAAGTC
>NW_006921735.1:5221846-5222475 GCF_000298275.1 Orycteropus afer afer
CGCTATGAGTCGGGTCCGACTTGACGACACATAACAACAACAACAACATGCTTTCAGACACTTCTCTCTGGCACTTGACCTCTAGTCCTGGCCTCTGGCTCTATGGGGCAGGAAAGCCTGCAGCTCTGTCTTATGCCTCTTGGTTCCACTGCCACTATCTCTCCATTGGGGCATCTCTCCACCAATGTGGTCTAGTGCAGAGATATTGGGTCCAAGGATGCACTCTACTTCACCTCCAGCTCTTCTCTCTTGATGGCAGTGAGATTCCCTCTCTCCCCCTAGGAGGGCTCAGTTTAAGCATGGAAGAGCGACAAAACTAACGAATCTCAACATCAGAGTTCTACACATCTTATTTTCATGGTCCCTCTCACCAATTTTGCAAGAGTTACAAAGACAATGGCTAGAAAAGCCATACCAAGTAATTCACTGCACCACAAGAGTCTTCTGATATTAGATTCAAATCCTGTTGACACAGTTTCCAAGCAATATGATCTTATGAAAGTAAGTTATAGTTTCCCCTTTAGTTATGTTTTGTTTAAAATGGATATAATTAATACACAGTTAACAATTTTAGAACACATTGCCAAAAATGCAAAACAAACAAATAAAATACTAGAAAAGAATGCTTA
>NW_006921735.1:5224410-5228120 GCF_000298275.1 Orycteropus afer afer
GCATCCAAATGCCTTAACCACTACACCACCAGAGCTTCTTATAGGCTGATGTTGTTGTTGTTGTTGTTAGGTGCCATCGAGTCATTTCTGACTCATAGCGACTCCATGCACAGCAGAACGAAACACTGACCGATCCCACGCCAGCTCCATTGATCCCTACTATACTTGAGCCCATCATCACAGCCACTGTGTCAGTTCATCTCGTTGAAGGCCTCCCCCTCTTTCATCGACCCTCCACCCTACTAAGCATGACATCCGTCTCCAGGGAATGGTCCCTTCTGATAACATGACCAAAATAGGTGAGACAGAGTCTGGTCATACTCGCTTCCAAGGAGCATTTCAGGTGCACTTTCTCCAGGACAGATCTGTCAGTTCTTTTAGCAGTCCATGGTACTTTCAGCATTCTTCGCCACCACCACAACTCAAAAGCATCAATTCTTCTTTGGTCTTCCTTCATTGTCCAGCTCTCATATGTATACAAAAAGATTGGAAATATCATGGCTTGTGTATAGGCTGATAGACTGTGTAATTCCATGTGATCTATTTCCAATACAATATATTATAGATCAAAATTACATTTTATTAAACATTTATTATGAGTTATTATGAGTTATACATTTATTTTGTGTATGTTAAATATATATTAATTTAATCTAATAAATCAATGAATCAACTGGATTAAATTAGGTAGATTAGGCAGATGGCTTTTTGGAGGGTTGAAACTGGTAGGGATGGCTGGGAAGTGATGGCAGATAGCTTTTGGGAGGGCTGTAACTGGTAGGAAAGGCTGGGAAGTGGGAGTGAAGCAGTTTGGAACAACTAAGGGAGACAAACTCAACTGTTGTTTTTTTGTCCTGTTGTGGCTTGTGTGCTGCTATGAGGTTGGAGGCTGTACCACCAGTGTTTCAAGTACTAACTGGGTTAGACATGGTGGACAGGTTTCAGCAGAGCTTCCAGCCTAAGACAGATTCAGAAGAAAGAAGAAGCCATCGCCTTCTCTAAGAATAGGCCAGTGATAACCTTATGAAGAGTGATGAAACACTGTTTTGTACTACTGAAAAATAGCCCTGAAACATTGTCTGATATAGTGCCAGATGATGAGCCCCTCAGGTCAGAAGGCACTCAAAATGTGACTAAGAAAGAGCTGCCTCCTCAGAATAGAGCTGACCTTAATGATGTGGATGGAGTAAAGCTTTCCAGACCTCCTTTTCCTGATGAGGCACAACTCAAGATGAGAAGAAACAGCTGCAAATATCTGTTAATAATCAGAACATGGAATGTACAAAGTATGAACCTAGGGAAACTGGAAGTTATCAAAATGAAATGGAATGCATAAATATCTATATCTTGGGCATTAGTGAGCTGAAATGGACTGTTTTTTGCTATTTTGAAACATACAACCATATGATCTACTATGCCAGGAAACAAATCGAAGAGGAATGGTGTGGCATTCATTATCACAAAGAATGTTTCAAGATCTATCCTGAAGTACAACACTGTCAGTGACAGTATAATATCTATATATCTATGAGGAAGACAGGTTAATATTACTATTATTCAAATTTATGCATCAACTACCAAAGCCAAAGATGAGGAAATTGAAGATTTTTATCAACTTTTGCTACCTGAAATCAAAAGATCATGCAATCAAGATGTGTTAATTATCACTACTGATAGAAATGCAAAAGTTGGAAACAAGAAGAATCACTGGTAGTTGGAAAATATAGTCTTGGTGATAGAAACTATGCTGGAGATCTTATGACAGAATTTTGCAAGACCAACGATTTATTCATTGCAAATACCCTTTTTCAACAACAGAAATGGTGGCTATGCATATGGACTTCACCAGCCGGAATACACAGGAATCAGATCGACTATATCTGTGGCAAGAGATGAAGGAGAAGCTCAATATCTTCAGCCAGAGCAAGGCTAGGAGCTGATTGTGGAACAGACTATCAACTGCTCATATGCAAGTTCAAGTTGAAACTGAAGACAATTAAAATAACTCTACGAGATAGAAAATATGACCTTGATTGAAAATATGACCTTCTGAATTTAGAGATTTTCTGAAGAATAGATTTGATGCATTGAACACCAAAGACCAAAATCCAGAAAAACTGTGGGATGACATCAAGAACATCATCCATGAAGAAAGCAAAAGGTCATTAAAAAGACAGAAAAGGAAGAAAAGACCAAAGCAGATGTTAGAAGAGATTCTGAAACCTGCCCTAGAACAGAGAGTAGATAAAGCAAATGAAAGAATCAACAGGATAAAAGAGATGAACAGAAGATTTCAAAGAGTAGCTTGAGAAGACAAAACCAATTATTATAATGAAATGTGCCAAGAGTTGGAGTAAGAAAATCAAAAGGGAAGAAAATGCTCAGCATTTCTTAAGCTGAAAGAACTGAGGAAAAAATTTAATCCTCAAATGGGAATATGGAAAGATTCCATTGGCAATATGTTGAATTATGCAGGAAACATCAAAACAAGATGAATGGAATACACAGAGTCACTACCAAAAAAGAATTGATAGATAATCATCCATGATCAAGAACCACTGGTATTGAAGAAAGAAGTCAAACTGCACTGAAGGAATTGGTGAAAAACAAGGCTCTGGTAATTGATGAAATACCTGTTGAGATGTTTCAACAATCGGATGCCCTGCTGGAGGTACTCACTTAGCTATGCCAAGAGATTTGGAAGACAGCTACTTGGCCAACTGACTGAAAGAGAACCATATTTGTACTCATTCCAAAGAAAGGTGACCCCACAGAATGTGGAAATTATTGAACAAAATCATTGATATCACCCACTAGTAAAATCTTTCTGAAAATAATTCAAAAATGGTTGCAGCAATATTGACAGAGAACTTTCAGAAATACAAGCTGGATTCAGAAAGGGTCTTGGAGTGAGGGATATCATAGCTTATGTCAGATGGATTTTGGCTTAAAGCAAAGAATACCAGAAAGATGTTTACTTGTGTTTTATTGACTATGCAAAGGCATTTGATTGTGTCGATCATAAGAAATTATGGATAATATTGAGAACAATGGGAATTCCAAAACACTTAATTCTACTCATGAGGAACCTGTACATAGACCAAGAAGCTGTTGTTCAAACACAACAAGGGGATACTGCATGGTCTAAAATCAGGAAAGAAGTGTGTCAGTGTTGTGTTCTTTCACAATACTTATTCAATTGTATGCTGAGCAGATAATCCAAGAGTTTGGACTATATGAAGAAGAATGTGGTGTCAGGATTGGAGGAAAGCTTATTAACAACCTGTGATATACAGATGAAACAACTTTGGTTGCTAAAAGTGAGGTGAGCACTTACTGATGAAAATTAAAGACTACAGTCTACAGTATGGATTACACATCAACATAAAGAAAACAAAAATCCTCACAACTGGACCAATAAGCAGCATCAGGATACATGAAGAAAAGATTGAAGTTGTCAAAGACTTCATATTACTTGATTCTACAATCAACACCAATGGAAGCATTAGTCAGGACGTCAAAAGATATATTGCTTTGGGCAAATCTACTGCAAAAGACCTCTTTCAAGCTCTGAAGAGTAAAGATATCTCCTTGAAGACTAGGATGTGCCTAACCCAAGCCATGGTATTTTCAATCGTCTCATATGCATGTGAGAGCTGGATTACGAATAAGGAAGACTGAAGAAGAGTTGATGCTTTTGAGTTGTGGTA
>NW_006921735.1:5228565-5230587 GCF_000298275.1 Orycteropus afer afer
GAACCAGATATAAGGCCAATGCTTATGCTCTAACTACTCAGACTATACAGCCTATCAGTGCAACTATTCCAAATAAAATATTTTTTAACTCATCAACCTGCAAACATTTATCTCTTTAACCTTTAAAACTACTTCCTCTGTATATATCTCATTCTATATATTCTCTATTATGTAAGATATAATCATGGAGACTGAAGAGTCACATTTTATATGTATTTACAGAATTAAATTTATTAACATTATGTGATATAGTACCTTTACCTTTCTTTCAAAGTTTTGATTTATAATTATTTTACTACTTTCATTATATTTATTGATTCTCCTGTTTCTCCACATTCCTTTTAAGGTGAGAACAAAAAGTGATATAGTATTCCAGTAAAGATATGACTAGTGCAAATTTTAATAAATATTTATATTTTGAGAAAACTCAGTTTTTCCTTTCACTCTCAGAAAATTTAGCTTTCCTTTATCAGAGAAAAAAAATCATTTTCTACTCTCAGTATCTTAGTCATTGTGGTAGTTAAGGTTATGTGTCAACTTGGCAGGGCCTGGTTTTGAGTGTATGGGCAGCTTGATGTCGTTGTTCTCATGGTGAGTTTGGTAATCAGTTCATAGCGGAATCTACTGGAACAGGTGAGTAGCTGACTTAGGGATGTGATCTGCTTCCAGTATATAAGAAGAAGCATTAAGAAAGATCTATAGCTTTTGGCATGCTTGAATCCTCCATGTAGTCAAGTCTTCTTCATTCAGCAGCCTTTCATGTTGTCTGCCAATCTTGAGACTGTTAACGGACTTGAATCAATGGGCTGCTGTGTGGTTTGGTAATATTGGGACCATGTCTTTTTACTTGTAGACCTTGGGTTTGTCAGCCTCAGCAGCCAGCAGCTGCTTGAGTGAAGAAAGCCTCCAGCTTCAGTGGGCTGGGAGCAAGAGGCAGAGCTAAAACTCAAGGTTGAGGGGGGCTTTCACCCAGCCCCTAGATGTTGGCACTTTGAACTTGAACATCTAGCCTTCAGAACTGGAAGAGAATAAATTCCTCTTTGTTAAAGCCATCCCATTTGTGATATTTTTTTTGGTTAGAGTAGCAAAAAGTAACCAAAACAGTCATAGTTATCCTCATTTTCGGACAGTGAGTTTTCAAGTCCTGGGACAAAAGCTTAACATCTACGCAAAGTTTTACCAAAATATGTTGAGGTATCCTAATCCCTTGTTATCTCTTAGAATTGGTTTCTGTGCATAGACAAATTAAACTGTCTCCCTCTCGGAGATCCCTGATGCAGAATAAAAAATAAGGATTACTTATATTTGCTTGACCTGTGTTTTTCAGTTAGGGAGTCATAGTCATAGAGACTTTTTTCCTCATAATCACTATAAATATCCATAACAGAGGGTACTGTTGATCTTATCTCATCTCCCATGCTCCTATCTGATGGCACTGCTAATTCCATGTGGATAGGTCTGGGCACTTTACAGCGAAAAAGCAAGCAAATCTTGGGGAAAAAGATTGATTTCCAGTTACTTGACATGAAATATAATTTGGTTTATGACCATATTTCAGAAAGGCAACATGGAATGAGGATTTAAGATCACAGAAGGAAATGGGCTTTGTAGTAAGTTACTGGAAGAGGTTTCTCACTTGTGAATGATTAGTGTTGATTTGCTGATCTAACACTGGGTTCTGTTCCAGACTTCATTACATTTTGTTCCTTTTAGGATGTGGGATATAGTGTTAAATTGAAGTAAGCAAATTTTTATTAATTGTGAAGTAATACATTAAGTTATGGGAGGTAAATAAAAATTAATCAGACACATACATGCTTTCATAATCCATGTAATGATACATAAGGAGCTCTGGTGGTATAGTGGCATTTGTCTACTAACCAAAAGGTCAGTGGTTTAAACCTACCACCAGGTTTGAACCTGCTCCATGGGAAAAAGACAAGGCAGTCTGCTTCAGTAAAGATTAACAGCCTCAGAAACCCCATGAGATCGCTATGAGTCAGAATCGACTCAATGACAGTG
>NW_006921735.1:5231402-5241537 GCF_000298275.1 Orycteropus afer afer
AAGAACATATCAAAAACCTAAAATTATTTCCACTACTCTTTTTAAAAAAATACAATATGTCATTTCTCATATAGAATCAAGAAATATATTAAGAGAAAAACAACACAGTACAGCAGATGAGTGGTGAATACACACACACACACACACACACATATATATATATATTTCAAAACAGTCAAAACTCTCCTATAGTGATTATTAAGGACACATATTTAGCCAAAAATGCTGTAAATAAAACATAGGACATGTTTACCATAAAATCAAGAGTGTGGTTACCTTTGTGGATGAGAGAAATATTAGGAAGATACAAGGCTGCAGTAGAGGAGCTGATAATGTTCTGTTTTTGACATGTATGTTGTTTTGTAATAACTAAATAAACTATACATATCTGTGGACTTTTTGTCTGTTTCTAATGTTTCACAATTAAAAAAAAATAGTTTGAAAGAGTAATGTTATAAACTTTGTAACATATAGAATTTAATACTTAGAACACTGTCTAAGAATGCAACCTCTGAAAGATATACTCTACAGGTTCAAATCCTAACTCCTCTATTACCTATCTATGTAGTTTGGGGACAGATACTTTAAATTTTTTGGCTTTAATTTCCTATGTGTAAAATAGGGATTTAAATTGTACCTATACTTAGAGATTGAAGTTGAAAAGAGTTAATCCATGTAGAAGTGTTTACAGTACTTTACAGTACTCTGGCACATAATAAATATAAGGGAATAACAACCTCTGAAGGATATACTCTATGGGTTCAAATCTCAGCTCCTCTACTTCCTAGCGATGTAGTTTGAGGAAAGATACTTTAAATCATGATCATCATCATCATTAATGCAAAGTGTATGCCAAGGAAGGGAAATAGGATTGGAAAATAAGGTTGAATAAATGGAATGGAATTTAAACCTTAGTAAGGACAGGCTAAGAGCTGTGTGTTTCATTTTGTGACAATGTCTAATTAAATAATAATAATATAGTGTCTAACTAAATAATGATAATATAATGCAAACAGCTAAGCACTCAACTACTATCTGGAAGTTGGCAATTCAACCCTCCCACCCCCAGAAGTACATTGGAAGACAGATCTAGAGATTTGCTTTTGAATATCACAGTCTTAAAACAAAACAAAACAAAACAAAACAAAACTATGGAACAATTCTACTCTGCACACATGAGGTTGTCATGCTGTCATGCTTTTGAACTGACTCACAGCTAACAACAATTTTGAGCTATTATTTCAGTAATTTTCCAGATGAGATATTGACACTTAAATGAAGGAAGTACCTTGCCCAAATCATACAGCAAATAAGTGAAGAGCAGAAATTCAAATGTTCCAGAAAGCCTAATCTCGTCAGAGAGTATTAAATGGATTAGAAGAGGAAAGTTTGGAATAAAGAAAGAAAACTAGAGACTTTTTCAGTATTCCAGACAAACAAATAAGGGTAGTGAAAGTGGGCAAAGAAAACTGGTGACGAATGAGATGCAACAGGATTTGAAAGGCGATTTGATGTCTTAGTAAGAGAGTAATCTAGAATGAGTCCATACTATTTAGGACTGGAAACTTACCAAAATGATAATGCCCAACAAAAATAGAGAGTATAGGAGTAGTAGAAGGTCTTCACTGGGGAACTGAAGAAATTGAATTTAGACAAAGTATAATTATGGGGTCAGTTAGCCTACTCATCATAGTACTTTATCAAATACTGCATTACAGACATTTACACTTAACCAAGTAAGCTAAATATATCTGTTTGCCCAAATATCACATGAAGAAAGTACCTTAAACTCTGCAGCTTGAAGCATGGCAGGAAAGATGACTAAGATCAAAAAGTTTGAACTGAGCTTTGGTGAGCTTCCTCACAGCGAGATCCCAGGCAGTTCAGAGGCTCTTTGAAATCAACGAGAAACAAAGGGAAAGAGAAGGATGCATGCAGGATGGAAAGAAGCCCAGGACAAATTTTGGCTATGATGTGTTCTGTCTGAACCCACTGAGTTTGAGCTAGGTTTTCAAGAGCCTGAGCAGTGTGGACCAGGCTGCCAATTTGCAAGAAGAGAGCTAAAAGATGTGTCCAGGAACGAAGTTGGAATCAAACTAAGCTGAAAGGCAGAGACCAGGTGCAGAGCAATGAGAAAGCCAAGTCACAAAGACAAGAACTGGCAGGTGTGAAACAGAAGTGAAGGATAGTCTAGAGTTTCAGATTGTGTCTTTTTATAGGGAGCCTCCAGACTTGGCTATGGCTGATAAGACAGTTTGTTACAGCAACTGAGTCTGTTCAGACAACAGAAATGGGGAGAGATAATTCTAAGGTGGTAAACAGAAGGAGGTGAGGAGCAAAAAGAAAAAAGAGAAGGTGGGGTATATCTCATATTCTAAAACTAAACAGAAATCCAAAATTCACTTCTCTAAACCTTCCCATTTCCTTTTGGAATTCTCTGTAAATTTGAACACTTTTTTTTTTTTTAAGAAATCTTATATTTTACAAATGACACACCTTTCACAGAGCTCTTTCTCTAGGATTTGAAAGCAGGCATATGATGGTTATGAAGAGGGAAGCTTGGCTTTCCTATGCTCATATCATGTGAATCTCACAGATTACAGAGGACTTTTTGTTGCCTGGCTGCCAATCTTCTGTCTTTCATCTGCACCAAATTCACAATGATAAGGAAGAAAGAAAAGCAATTTAATTCTCAATGGTACTTCATATAGCTGCTGTAAAACATCATTTGTACTCTGTACCAAGTAAGCAGTAATAACATAGGGACACTGAAAATTGCCCATTGAATATCAAAAATGGTAGAAGGAAAGTGTTACAAAATAAATCTTGGTAATAAGGAAAAATAAATAAATATGTATGCTACAGTGGGTTTAAATCAAAGATGCCAAAAACACCCACTTATCCTCTGCAAAGAACTTGTTACAGTTCATTTTCTATCTGTGTATGTAACTTCATCCCAGGATGAGCATCTGTCAAGCCTGGAAAGCATAACATTTATAATATTGTTTTCATTCTTGACTGAACACATAAAAAGCACAAATCTAGTTAGAAGAATGGCATATGTGTGTGTGGGTTTTCTCAAAGCCTTTGCCACAGGCTCTTGCACAACCTCTTACATTATTTACAGGCTACTGGTAGGTTTTGCTTAGAGGACTATGAATGAGATAAAATGATCGTTGCAATCTCTCTTCAGGTGGCTCCAGGAAAGGATGGTGATGAAAGGTATTGCCTAGCTGTATATATTTGTCATATTTTCATTGTAAGTATCTCATTATAATCAAGTTAGAACTTGTAGTTTCAGTTTTCTTCAGCTTGGAGTTTACAGTACCACAGCCTAACTGCATGAACTCCTAGCAACCTGGCCAAGGCTTTGTTCTGTTGAGGTTTTGATTCACATTTAGATGGGGATGCTGCTGGCTAGGCAGCTGACTCTCCTTCACTTTAGTTGAGAACTTTAAAGTCCCTACCTTTCTCTATGTCTTTATCCCACAACCACCTCCCACATCTTTTATAACATCTGCATTCGGCTTTGAGATAGATGCATTCCTTTATGGAGGCACATTGTTCATCCTCGTGCTGTATTTCTCAAGAAAGATACTTCTTGAGACAATCTTATTATTTGGTTTGAAGGACATGGAGGAGGAAAAAAGAGAGCTAGTAGTTTCCTGGCATGTTTTCTTACTCCAGAAATGTCACTTGGAGTCTTTTGTTAGTTATGGTTTTCCTTGTGTATCCTCTCCAGCATCTGACACAGCCTTATTTATTTATTTATTTTTAAAATGTCTATGAGTTGACTCTCCTACTCATGGCAACATCATGTATATCAGAGTAGAACTGTGCTTCATAAAGTTTCCAATGGCTAGTATTTCAGAAATAAATTTTCAGGCTTTTCTTCCAAGATGCTTCTGGTGGACTCAAATGTCTAATCTTTTGATTAGCAACTGAGGCTGTTTGCACCACACAGGGACTCTGATAAAACTTACCACAACATACTGTGGAGTTTTGTTTTCAGAAGGCCACAAATTTGTAGCACCAAATACTTGACTTTGAATACCTACTGCATAATTTATTAGATGTGCAATTGTGAACATGCTCATTTTTCTCATCCTATTTCTTCATTTGAAAAATAGACATAAAAACCCTTGCTTGGAAGGATTTTATGAGGATAAAATTGGGTCATGTATTTGAAGTACCTATTTCAGGGTTGCATTGAACTGATGATGGCTGGTTATCAATACAGTAGGGTTATTTTATTAAAATAGTTATTTAACAATATTTTGTTAACATACTAAATAATCATTGCCTGAGATGAGAAATATTGGGTGCATGTTAAAAGTCAAGGACAAGAATATTTCTGCTATTCATACTGCTAAAGAAGCAAGGAGGCAGCATATTTTGACCTCTAACTTCACAAGAGGAAGGCAATCACCATCAGCAGCCCAAGACCTGTTCCTATGAGACCCTGCAGGTCTCTTAACAATTTTGATACCAACCGTCCCTCCCGTGCACCCACCACCTCTCTGCTGGGTTCAATACTTCACTGCGGTGGCTACACAGAACTCACTGATTATGGGGTTTATTAGGGAAACACCAGGATAAAATTCAAGTTCAGGAACAAACTCAGGATACAGTTCTTCAATCAGGACAGTCTCCTCTCTGCTGTGCCCTTAGACACATCTTCCTGGCCCTTGGCCTCTTGGCCTGGCCTCTGCCTCTGTGGGCCAGGTAAGCCTGCCACTCTGTCTCATGCATCTTGGTTCCATTGCCACCATACCTCAGCAGGGCTTCTCTCTCAGCCATGTGTATGTCTCTCTCTCAGCTGTATGTCTCTCTCTGCAGTACATCTCTTTCTCTCTCTCTTCCTCTCAACAGTGTGTCTCTCTCAGCAGCATGTCTGTCTCAGCTGGCAGTCAGAGAGATCCCTTCTGCCTCTAGGAGGGCTCATTCTAACATCAGAGTTCTACACATCTGAGGAAGAGTGAACTTTCCCAGAAGATTACTTCATGCTGCCCCAAGTTGATGACTTGACAAGCAGCTACTCAGTTGCTCATGGCAAAATGGGAATTACAAAGACTATGGCTAGAAAAGCCATGTAATTTACTACACCACACATACTCACTCAACATGTACTTATGAAGTGAGATATTTTTCTCACATGTATTTCCTCCAGGGGTTCCTCCAGGGATCCATTATATTTTCCTTTGCCATAACTCAGGGCCATGAGGAAAGGATATTGGGAGAAAAAAGCATTATTCTCTTGCAGCTCAGCAGCTCAGAACCTGTCTCATCCTGTTAAGGTACTTACATCTCCAAATAGCAATACTCATACACATTCCTGCAATACACCCCATACATTCTGTAAGCTATTCTGATTTTACTAAGGTAATTTAAAGTATTATATGTAATCCTTAAAACACATTTCGGAGCTATGCTTTGAGGAAACAGTCAATTGAGTTTCTACTCCTTTTATTTTAAATTTCCCCCTTCATTTTGGGTTGGCTACTTTTACCAGAACAGTTCTTTTTTAGCCTTTGGTGGCACACTAAAATCACTGGAGATTTTTTAAATCCATACCCATGCTGCACCCAAAACTAATTAAACTACAATCTCTGGAGGTGAGATGCAGGTTATGGAACTACTGTAAATTCCAGCCAGGTGATTCTAATTTTGAGTCAAGGTTAAGAACTACTGAATTAGTGGGAAGCAACCTATTTTTTTCTGAGCTAATGGCTAAGTTAGCTGACAGATCAGGCTTAACATTTTGAGCAATCTAAAGTTGGGCATTGATACTTTCTTTTAGTGTCCATATACATCCATAGACTTATCATTCGGATCTCTCTGATCCTTCAACACTTAAATTATACCATCCAGATCTCATTTTCTAAATGCAGAAAATGTGTTTCATCTCATTAATCTGATGAACTAATACAGGCCAATGAGATAAGGGTAGAGAGCTAGTTTTGGAATTATATGCACATTTTAATCAATATTGTCTGAGTATTGCATTCATTTTTTTCCCTTGTCAATATAACATCTAATGTTAAATCATGTCAGTGTAAGATACATTGTTTTTAGGTGCCATCAAGTTGTTTCCAACTCACAGTGACCCCATGTGACAGAGTGGAACCATAGGTTTTTATAGGTTGTAATCTTTACAGAGGGAGCTCTGGTAGTGTGGTGCCTAAGGCACTTGACTGCTATCCAGAAGGCTGGTGGCTCAAACCCACCAGGCACTCCTCAGAAGGAAGTTTGGGCAATCTACTTCCGTAGTGATATTGCCTCAGAAACCCAAGGAGAGGTCTCTATGAGTCAGGTCTACTCCATGGCACATAACAACAACAATAGCAATCTTTACAGAAGCAGATCATCAGGAAATAGCCAAAACAGGTAGAGGGTTATGGGGTACTGAAAATCCTGAAATAATCAGCAACTGATTACTCTGGAATAGTGGAAAAAACATAGAGTCTAAAGGTCAGAGTTCATCTCAAGACTGACATGCTATATATATATATATATATATATATATATATATATTCAAATTATAGGCATTGTTTTTGAAACACAGTAAAGTAAAAACTGTTTCCCCCACCCTGGTTGAGGGAGATAATTAGATAGGGCCCAGGACTGGAATAGATAAGTAAACTAAATTACCTTCAACTATTTCCTCACCCCTCTGGTTGGAGATGAGAGCTCTGGTAGCACAGTGCCTAACTCAATTGACTGTTAACCAGAAGATTTGTAGTTCAAACCCACCAGCCACTCCTCGGAAGGAAGATGGGGCAATCTACTTCCTTAGTGATACTGCCTCAGCAACCCAAGGAGGGGTCGGGTCCCACTCAATGGCACATAACAACAACAACAACAACTGGTTGGAGACAGATGAGTACTCAGTTCCTTAAAAAAATGAATGGAAAAAAAAGATTCTTTCCTGAAGGTGATAGACGCATTAAAAATGTCTTAAAAAACAACTTGTAAATTAACTCTGGCCCGAAGACATGCTCAGAGGAACAAAGAACTGAATGAAAAGAAAACATTCTTTCCTGCTGTTTCCTTAGACTCAGGTGATAGACACGTTAATGTGTCTTAGAAAACAACTTCAGCCAATCATCAACCGTCTCAGACCCAAATTCCTGAAATTTTTGTGAATATGTATAACTCCCTCTTCTGAAACCTACAAAAACTGCAATTCGATGGCATTTTAGGGAGTTAAATCTGGGTACTCTTTGCATTGCCGCTTTGCAATAAATAATTTTCTCTCCTCTTAATCACTCGGTATGTAAACTGTTTTGGCCTGACTGCCCACCAGGCCTGACTGCCCACCAGGCATTTGGTCCTATTTCATTCTCTGCTCTAAGAATATAGCAGTGAATAAGACTATTACAGTTACTGTTCTTATGGTAGTAGCTACCCAAAATAAGAAGTAAATAACAATACCCAACCTCTAAGCAAAATCTTTTGTACAGATATAAAAGAAGACATACTGAAAGGTGGACTAGAAAGTGACCATAGCCAGGAATGGAGATATACTTTAACAGTTCAGGAAAAGGCTGTTGGAGTGATATTTGGTTGAGATTTAAACAATGATATGAACCAAGATTTGCAAACATCTGATGGGAGAGAATTTAAGCAAAAGGAAGACTGGTGCAAACAGGAATAAGCTTGATGTGTTCAAGGAATAAGGGTGGGGGAGGGAGCTATTATGTCTGAAAAATATGAACAGAGTATGTATGATGAAGAAATTTAGGAATATCTTCCCTGAGTCTGGCTCAAGTTTTCTTCCCTGTTCTAGTTTAAGTATCTACTAAATGTCACCACATCAAACACAGAAAGACTTTCTGATGGTCCTATTTTAACACAGATTTCAGCTACAGTCATGAACCCACACACATACACACTCCTTCCATTCTTTCTCCTATCACTACCTACCATTATATATTTGGTTGTTATCTTTCAGGCAGTATGTCAGTTTCATGTGAGTAGATACATTATTAGATCATTAATGGCTGGTGATAAGTGAATAATAAATACTTGTTGAGTGAGTGAATGGATGAAAGAGGTATGCAGAGATCAGATTATATCATGGTAAGGAATCAGAAAATCATTGGAGAGTACCTAACAGTTAGCAATGCAGTATGAAACATAATTTTAAAAGATCACTGTAGTTTCTGTGTAGAGAAATTAACTTTAGGGAAATAAGAGTGGAAGCAGAGAGACAGTAAAGAGCTCACTGAGTAGTCCAGATGAAATTAGTAGCAGTTTGGGCATTGGAAGAATAAATCTGGAGGATAAAATTAAGTGGACTATGTAGAAGTAAGCATGGCAAGATTTCAGCTTATTTACTTTAGGTATGTCATTATGTAAGACAAATCACTAAAAGGGACATCAAGGTTGGTAAAATAGAGAGTCATTGAAATTGAGAAAAACCTCCGTGTGATGTATCAGCATAATAGACAAAACAATCTACTCAAACATGACATGAAAATGACACAGGATAGGGCAACAATTCATTCTATTATACATAAAGTCATTATGAACCTGGGAACTCAATGACAACAATAAATTGAGGTATTGGTAAAAGTTTTTATCTCTAGTAGGCATACAGGAAGAAGAGTTGTGTAAGGAGATAATCAGTGGAGAGGTCTGGGTCTGAAACATAAATTTGAGTTTTTAAATGTATTCTCCTCCCAAAATATGTTTTGAAATCTTAATCTGTACATCTCTGAATGTAATCAAATATAATACAATCACCTACAATAATGAAATCTAGTATAATGTAATCAATCAGTTGAGGTCATACCAGGGTAAGGTGGATCCTAAGCCTCTGGCTTATATAGAGAACAGCATGGACACATAGACACATATGAGGGAAGACAGTAATCATGTAAGAATCACCAAGGAAGCAAGGAATCCCCAGGGTTATCAACAAGGAAGGAATCTATAAGGCTAAGAAACTTGTTTGGAGTCTTAGCCTCCAGAATGGTAAATCTTCCAGGCAGAAAGTTTAGACAGAGAGTAAAAGAGGATAACACCAAGGTGTAAGGGAGTTTTATCACCTAGAGATAAGGTGGAGGAGGCAAATCTAGGCAGTATTGAGAAACAGTAACTGTTGGGAGGAGGAAAATCAGAAGAATCTGGTATCACAAGAACCAAAATAAATTTTTCAGGAAGGTTTGAGGAGCTGTGTTGAATGATGCTGCAAGAAGAAATAAGATGAGGACATAGAGTAAACCATTGACTTACACCAGATGTTAATCATTGGGTCATCATAATAGAACCCCTTTTAGTAGAACAAACTGACAAAGGTAGACTGAAAAGAGAAGGAAGAGGTGGGGATTGAAGTCAGTGAATATGGCCTGTCACTTACTAGCTGGATAAACTTGGGAAAGGTATTGAAGCTTAATCTCCTCTTTTCTGAACTGGGATCAGCTATGTACCAGGTGCTTGATTGACTACACAGAGCTGTGAAGTCTCAGTGAGATCATATATAAGAAAGTTTTTCTCCATAACCTTAAAGTACAAAAAAATTTTACTACTGTTATTATTATTTTGCAGGTGATTAACACTATAATTCAAATCACATAATTCAAGACAAACTAGAATAAAATAATTAGTATACTTAATATTTTATTATGCATATAAAATGAGTGTCATTCATATTTAAAAGTAACCCATTGATGTAGATATTAGGATTTTTTTCCTTAATATAAAAAAATAATAAAATTTTTAAAATCTTTATTTCTTTATCATTATTTGCCCAAGTCATCTGAAATATCTGAAAGCTTACTATATGTGATAGTTGGAGCTGTATGTCAACTTGGCTGGACCCCAGTTGTGGGTGGTTGCTCCCATGATGGGATCAGATGACTGAGTTCTGAGTGGCCGGTCTGCCTAAGGGGAGTTTCCCTAGGGGTGTGGCCTGCTTGCAATGATATTCCAAGGACAATTTGGAAGAACGGCATTCCGAACTATAGACTTCCTTGAGTGAGCGGCTCACTGCTCGCCCTGGAGGTCTCGGATTCATCTTTTATTGGAAACAACAACCAATATACTGCATGCCAGCTTGAATCTCTCGGCTCTGCTGTGCTTGCGGGAACCAAGGCGGCTGCAAGCCCCATCGCCTCCAGAGACGGACTTT
>NW_006921735.1:5241687-5243598 GCF_000298275.1 Orycteropus afer afer
ATATATATATATATATATATATATACCTTGCTGGGTTTTTTTTGTGTGTGTGTTTCTCTAGAGAACCCAATCTAACACACTATAGAATCCAATCAGTTGAGTTTCTCCCATCTCTGAAATGTCAGGTGAGATGGAAAACCGCTTTTCATTAAAAAGGAAGAAAATGTGGTGGCCATTATGTCCCTACTTCTTTGATGGGAAGAGACATGATGGCTAATGAGGAGAATATTAATATATAGGAAATGACTCTTAATGTATTTTCCCAAGGAAATAGAAGAGATTTTCCAGAGAGTGGTTGTCTTCCTTGGCTGCACATTGAAATCACCTGGGGAGCTTTAAAAAATACTAATGCCTATGTCTTAACCCCAGAGATTCTGATTTAATTTGCCCAGGGTGCAGCCTGGGCACTGGAAGTTTTAAAAGTTCCCTGATTGAATTTAATGTGCAGTAAAGGTTGAGAATTACTGGAGTAAAGTCAGAGAATTACATGCACAAAGTAGTCTAAAGTGGACATTCTTCTGTAAAAGCAGTCCACTGAGTCCTCAGGAATAGCTCAGCCTCTTTTTTGCCTTGACATTGTTGTCCTGCATTTTGTTGTTTCTTTTTCTAAAGCACTAAATTATATTGTTCCTTAAAGGCAATAGTAACTGAAAATAGAATGATTAAAGGAATGATCAATGCATAGAGCTTATTTAAAAAAAAAAAAATGAAAATAAAATCTAAACTTGGCTTTTATTATAACAACTCCCTTGGCTCTGCAGGCAGTAACAGCTCAAGGGAGAATGGACAATACTCTACACTGATAGCTTAACTTATTAATGTGAAAGTTATTTTCTTAAATTCCCTGTGGTGATTTTTAAAGCATTTTTTTCATTCACTTTACCAGATGCTGTTCACACTGAATCTGAGGTTACAGCTATTTCAACATTTAATTCAAAAAACAAGTACATTTAAAGAAAAAAAATTCTCTAGTTATACTCCCTTCACTAAACATGTAAACATATGTCTAGCAACCAATGTCCACAACAGAATGTTCTCAACTTCAATAGGCATAAGATTTCATACATTAATATTTTACTACTTGAATTTTTAGCTAAATAATGAACAAAAAATATCAATATGTTTTCAATTTATATTTACATTATCATTAGGCTATTTGGTTGAAAATGTGAGTAAAGAAGTTATTGAAAAGCCCATAAAGTCTCAATATTTTCAACTAATGAGGATGTGATAGCTTAAATTAATATAATGGCTAAATTAAAGAAATGCTGTTAGGCTTTAAAAATCATCCATTCACTGACTAAAATTAATAGATATTATCATATTAGCTAATATTTATACAGTTGCTGTCTCCTGTATATATAATTATTATATAAATGGTAACATAATATTTATTCTAATCTTACATGTGGCAGAGATTCACATACTATTTTAACAAATAAAGAAACTGAGGGATAGAGAATTTGAATAGTATAATTGATTCTCACAAACACAAAAATGCAGTTAATTCCTATTCAGAGAGTCCTACTGCAAAATTCATATCTTAACCACTCTTCTATTTTGTGTTAAAGAGCACACTTTGCATAGAAACAATCACACTCAGACTCATCTAGAAACAATCACATTGTTCAAAATATATCCTTATATTACAAAAGATTCAAAAGATCTGGGCCACAAATATTTTAGTCTCATTATATATTTGAATTAAAATTGTCTTTTAAGTAACAAATAATCAAATAGAGGCAGGCTATCTGCCAGCTATTGTCTGAGTTCCATATGATGGCAATAACTTGAAGTTGTCACTACATATTATCTTCTCCTAATTTTTATAGATATGAAAACTCAGGTTTGTTAGTGCACTTAGAGTTGAAGCTATAGAGGCTGATATATTAAATAAAATTCCAGGGTGAT
>NW_006921735.1:5246048-5258111 GCF_000298275.1 Orycteropus afer afer
AAAAAAAATGATTGGAACTGAAGACCTTAAGTGCTTGTTTTTGTCCATTGACCAGATACCTAGAATTGCCTGTATTATCTATGCAGCATGGTTTTCTTGTTATTTTTACCTAAAGCCATCTTTTTGATAATGGCAAACATGTTTTGTTTTTTTAAAAGTGTGTTTTTTCTCAATATACCTTTAAAGGTGAGATTTTTAATTTGTAATGAAAGTTTGCAACTTAATTTCCAAACCCCTCCAAAAAAAAAAAAACTTCAAGCATCTGTTAATAAAGGTCTTCAATAATTGGGGAAAAAATAATAATAAATATGACACACATTTAGAGTGAGGCACCTTATTAAGTGGGTCTTACTTTTTAAAGAATTTCTGTTTTCACAATCTTGACTATCATCAAAGCAATCCCATGAGGCACATTTAATTTTTTTTTTTTAATTGTGCTTTAGGTGCAAGAGTACAGAGCAGTTTGTTTTACATTTACATTTCGTGTACATTTAGTTTCACTCCCCATTTACCATTCTCAGCCCTAACCCAGTCTCTTCCCCACCGAGTCCAGTAAACTGCCCCCATGCCCCTCACAGTTGTTTACTCTTGTGTGCCCCCCTGGTGCCCCGTGGTCAGTTGCTCCAAGAGATGCATTTCCACAGAGTATGTGGGTGCATCATCCTGGGTTGAGTAGTTTGTGTGTAAGTCGTGTTTACCATTGGGTTACTAATGCCAACCACTCATGAAAGGATCAAATCTGGAGGTCCTGGATAGAGTGGGAAGAAAAACGTGGAACAACAACAACAACAACAAAAAAAAAAACACAATAATGACCAGAATTACTGGTCAGATGGAGTCTGGTGAGAGCCCCAATACTATGGCCCTGAGATACATTCTGGGCCTGGAATAAAACTCACTCCCAGGGGCTGACTCTCAGCCCCATAGTAAACAAGATGTACATGCAGACCACTCAACCCAGGGTGACGCACACAAATACTTTATGGTAAGACATCCCTTGGAGAAATCAACCATGGGGCACCAGGGGGGCAACATTCATATAGAGGAAATGCAGGACACACAGGAGTGCATAACTATGAGGGGCAAGGGGGAGGGAGAGGAGGAGACTGGGTTAAGATTGGGGATAGTAAACGGGGAGTGAAACTAAATGTACAAGAAATGTTGAATGTAAAATAAACTCTGCTCCGTAAACTCTCAACTAAAGCACAATAAAATAAATGAATGAATAAATAAATAAATAGATAAAAAAAGCTTGGATCAGTTATAGGTAAGCTATTTTTCCAATTCAAACCCAGATCCTCTGATTTCACCTAGGGCTTTCTCTTGACTTTCTTACAGCTGACCCTAAGTGATTTAAACTCTCAGACAGATGACTGATATGTAACAACGGCTTAGTAAATCACTGTTGTCTATAGGTGAAATAAGAACATATACTTGGAGTGAATCATCACCTGGGTTTTTCACTCAAACGACTCTTAATTTTTCCTGTATATTTTTAAAATTTATTTCTACTTCTGTTCTGTATTCCATTGTCCTTTCTTCAGGTTGCAAATGAATTCAAAATCTTTCCAATTAAAAAAAAGAAAAAAGCTATGTGTTGTTCTATTTTCTTTTTTTTTTCTATTGTTGCCTTATCATTTATTATAGCATATTCTTCAAAATAATTCCTCTCTCACTTCTCTCACCTCTTATGTATCAATATCAATAAACCTCCATTGCAACTGCTCTGGCCAAGAGCACTGCCAACCACTTATTAGTTGCCAAATCTAATCTAGTTGTCAGAGTCTACCTCTTATTTAATTTCTGGCAATAAAACTGCTGACCATTCCATTCATCTTCCACTTATCCCTGTTTGACTCTCAAGAAACAACTTTCTAGAGTATATCAATATAAATTTATGATGCTGATAACTATCCTGGGGTTACATAAAAGAATATTTCTTATCTTAGAAATACACAAGGACGTATTTAGGAGTAAAGAGCCATGACATATATAACTTACCCTCAGATGATTCTGAGAAAATTACAGGAGTGTGTGTGTGTAAGTGTGTGTGTATGTAGGTACCCCCTCTCTCTTATTTCTGTATCTCTACACATACACACAGAGAAAATGACAAAGCAAATAAATGGGACAAATATTAACCACAGGTGAGCCTGGGTAAAGCGTATGTGGATGTTCTTTGAATTGCTTTCATTTATTTGTTTTTTAACTATTTTTGTAATCCTCTGACAGTCTGGAATCATTTCCAAATAAAATTAGTTTAAGAAACACCAAAAAAAAAGAAAAGAAAAGAAACCACTTTCTCCTGTTTCTCCTCAAATCTGTCAAACTCTCTCAGTCTCTTTTATTGTATTTACTTATTCTTCTTAAAAGTCTTCACTTCCTAGACCACTACCCTTGGCCATTTTCTTGTACTCTGCATGGATTAGTGTGTCTCAAACTATAGTATCTGGGCTCAAGGGAGGGGTAGTAAAAGGGTTCATAATTAATATTGTTTCTAGGGCTTTCCAGCAAACATACTCAGTCACAATAAATTGGTAAATACCGACTCCATTTTAAAGTCTTGGCTCAAGGTTCATCTCTTCTATGAAGGCTTCACAGATCCTGCTCCTCCCTCTTAGAGCTTCACTGTTCAATAGGGCAACCAACAACTCAGCTGTGGTTGTTCACTCAACAGTCACTCAACATGTGGCTGTTTAAATGTAAATGGAAGATAAATAAAATTCAAAGTTCAGTTCATCAATTTTGTCAGACTAGACACACATGAACTGCTCAATAGCCATATGTAGCTGTGGCTACCATATATGTATAGAGCATTTCTATCATCTCAGAAAGTTTTATTAGGCAGACTACTCTAGTGTTTAAACTGACTACTTCTTTTGAATTTCTCCTCTCTATACTTTCTTCTATTATATTGAATGCAATTTTTTTAAATTTATGATAATTTTACTTATTAAAATATATCATTAACATATATGTATCCAGATTCTACCCTACGCTGAGTATCATGCTAAATAGCAAAAGTACAAAAACAGACACAGATGACCTGGCTAAACATGTCAGGGTATCTTTATCAAGTAGAAGAGGGCTGAAAACCAAATGAGTTCTCAATGAATTATAGGTGGATGAAAGAAAGATGAATGACTAGATAAAGGAAACAAATTGTGTCTTTCTATTTGTGGGCTAAAATTCAATCCTTAAAATAAAAGTTGTAAATTCAACATAGAATTTTCCACTAACGAATTGATATTTGTGTGATTATTTTATCGATGAGAAACACATTTTTAAATATATTTGTTACAAAAATACCCCAACATATGAAAGTAAAGTAGGACCATTATATATCTGCTTATATAATAGCTTTGAAGTCTATTAAATAACAACTGGACTCAAGCACTATTACTGTTATATTAAAAACTCAAGTCACTGTCATTGAGTCAGTTCCAACTCATAGTAACCCCTCCTTGGGTTTCTGAGGCCATATACTTATGGAAGTAGATTGCTCAATCTTCTGAGGAGTGGCTGGTATGTTAGAACTGCCAGCTTTCTGGTTAGCAGTCAAGTGCTTTAGGCACTATGCTACCAGAGCTCCCACTGTTATATTAGAATTCCTAAATTTTAAGTAGCAATGAGACATCAAAGTTTGACCAATTTCAGGTGGTGTAGTGCCTAAGGCATTTGACTGCTAACCAGAAGGCAGGCGGTCCAAACTCACCAGCCACTCCTTGGAAGGAAGTTAGAGCAATCTACTTCCGTAGTGATACTACCTCAGAAACCCAAGGAGGGGTGGCTGTGAGTCAGGTCTAACTCCACTGCAGTGAGTTTGGTTTGGTTTAGAAAATCTGATCAGTCACATGTTCTAATCACTCAGTGTGGAAGATTGATTTGCTCTTATAATCAGCAGTTGCTTAGTAATTTTGTCTCTGAATACACAATGATACCACATTTCTAAATCTCTTATTATACCTCCAAAGACTTCTATGATCCCACTTAAATTATACAGAAAACTAATAGAATATGAATTGTCCCCTTTTTTTTTTTTTTTTTGATAAACAGAATTACCAGTGTTATATAATAATATGCAAAAAAGGTAGTATGTTGAGAGGTAGTGGTGAGAACCAGCAATATTAAAATGTGGTCCCTGCATCAGCAGCATCAGAATTACCTGGTAACTTGTTTAAAATGCTCACTCTTGTGCCCTATCTCAGAATGACTGAATCAGAAATTCCAGCGGGGAGAGGAGCAGCATCCATGGTTTAGCAAGCACTCCAAATGATTATGATGCATTAAAGTTTGAGAATCATTGCCATAAATGGATGTACAGCAACTAAGTATATAGAAACATCACAAATAAAAGGTAAAAACACAAGACCAAGTAAGTATGAGTACAGAATAATGTAGGCCATATGCCATATGTACTAGAAAGATCTTGAGATATGAATGCAATTTCCTCTTATAACAGGTTAAATTGAGAGCACAGTTATATCATGATGGTTGGTCATATGCTCAGAATTCATGGATGGCATCCAAACAGCATTTATGCCAGGGACATTTCACAGGATAAAGGAAATTCTGGATTTTATATTACTTGAAAGCAATGTGCGTTGATAAAGAAAGATTGAAGTATTTTTTACTTTACTCCTAATCCAAAATAAAGTTGACTAATTTCATTTTAAGATTTAATTAGAAATAACATTTTTATATTTCCATTTTAATGCATTAATAATATATCATAACATGACTATGGTTAAATGTAAATATAAAATATTTGAAATTGTAAATATTAAAAGTATATATTGCTCGAGTTTCTGTTTATGGTGATGGAAAACTTAGCAACAGATACTGAGAGTGGTTACAAAACATGATGTAATTTATATCACTAAATTGTATGTGTGAAAAATGTTAAATAAGCAAATGATGTATTATATGCATTTTTACAAAAACAACAACAAAATAATATGTTGCTTTGTTATTTATACAAATAGTAACTAGTTACTTTGCTGGATATTTTCTATTTGTATTTCAAATTCATTCTTCTAGCTTTCTCCTTGTGGTTCTTGACTACAGAGGTGACTCTTGTATATTACATCACCAAAGCTTTCCTTCCCTCTAGATATTGATTGAGTTTGGACAGCAAGAATCCTCAACAAAACATCAGAGAGAAAAGGAAGGAAATTTCCCATTGCCTTCTTATGGGGACAAACTAGATCTAGTTGCCTCCATAGACACAAAGTTCTCTTTCAATGTGGCCCTCTGCATACAACTGTCTTTTAAGGAGCCAATCACCCACTCCCTTCAGTACCTCTTTAGGCCTAGGTGTAGAAATCCATGTTACTTTCTCTAAATCATTGTAATATCTCTTACTTTTCCCCTAAATCCTGCCATTGAAGTGGGCCCAATTTGTGGCAATCCTATGTACAATAGAAACAAAATGCTGCCAGTTCCTATGTCATCCCCATGAATTACAGATAGGAAGGACCATTGTGATCCAGTTGTGATCCAGACATTTTTTATTGGCTGTTTTCTCAAATAGATCACCAGACTCTTCTTTCCTGGTCTGTCTTAGTATAGGTTTATGTTGTTGTTGTTGTTGTTATGTGCCATTAAGTCAGACCTGACTCATAGAGAGCCCTCCTTGGGTTTGAGGCAGTGTCACTACGGAAGTAGATTGCCCCATCTTCCTTCCAAGGAGTGGCTGGTGGGTTTGAATCTCCAGCTTTCTGGTTAGCAGTCAAGTGCCCTAGCCACTATGCTACACAAACCTCCTCTAACAGATGTCTGTGGCCACGCATGAGGTACGTTGGTCAGAATTGAACATGGATCTCCCACATGGAAACTGAGAATTCTACCACTGAAACATCAATGTCTCAAAGTCTGACTGCACTTTTGTAAATACTCTTTTTAGTAAACTTTCCTTAAATTAAATGTGATATCTTGTTTCTGCCAAGATTGTGGGTGATTTAGTTACTTTTGATCACAGTAGTAATGATTTACAAATAGCTATTACACAGGCATAAATACATTACCTCCTTTTAGTGGAGGTTATAATGGGAGTGTGTTAATCTGGGTTCTCTAGAGAAACAAAACTAGCAAAGCTTGTTGTTGTTGTTGTTATGTGCCGTCGAGTCGGACTTGACTCATGCGACCCCTCCTTGGGTTTCCAAGGCAGTATCACTACGGAAGTAGATTGCCCCATCTTCCTTCCAAGGAGTGGCTGGTAGGTTTGAACCACCAGCCTTCTGGTTAACAGTCAAGTGACTTAGGCACTATGCTACCAGAGCTCCCAGATATATATAGAGAAATTTAACTTAAGAAAATGGCCCACACACTCATAGAAGCTGGTGAGTCCCAAGTTTTTGGATCAAACATCAAGCTGGAGGCCTTTCCTGACTTACGCAGCTTCAGGGGCTGCCAAGATCAAGGTTAGGAGGCAGTATACCGGCTGTTGACTCCAGTGAATGATGAATCCAAGATCACCAAGCTGATGGTGGATTGTCCACTCACGGACAGTTGTAGGCAGCACAATATGATCCCAATCCACAGAAGAGTGTCTCGTTTTCCCAAGATGCCCATGAATATATTGGAAGCAGGCCACACCCCTAGGGAAACTCCTTTTCAATGGATTGGCTGCTCAAAACATATACATCCAATTCTACCATGGGAATAACCCACATTACAAATGCTTAAACCACACAGAATTGTGGTCCAGCCAAGTAGACACACAACTCCAACTATCACAGGAGAAAAGCTGAAAATATTTTCATGAGATATTTTTAGTTGGGTGCTGCAGGTTAAGAAGGAAGATGAGAGAAGTTCTCATACAGCTTGAGTGTAGAGGGGCATAGAAAGGGTGACTGATTAGAGAAACAATGCAGAGTAGCATGAAATTTCTATCAGGAATTTATCAATTCAACAAACATTTCATTTCATGCTTATTATGTGCCAGGTATGGTGCAATGGTGACATTGTAGCCACACAATGATGGATAAAACAGAGGTAGTCCCTATATTTAAGGATGGAAGCAGTGTCCCTGGCATAAGAAAGAACACATATAAAATCTAGTATATGAAGGAGGTGGGGTGAAATAGAAAAGGAGAGTACATTTGAGGTGTTAGAATAAGTTGAATGTGTTTGATAAGGTTGACAGAGTGAAGAGTTAAAAATATTGAGATGTGGGGTCGAGTTGTATTAATATTAATATGATTGCTAACAGTAGAAAGAGAATAATATAAACCAAGGAGAAAAACTTTGATTGACATGAGAAGCAAGGACTATTATGAGTAGTAATTAACAATGCTTTCTTTCTTTTAACTTCAAACTGAAAGTTAAATTTAAAGAAGCCCACAGTTTCAACAGATGGAAAGAGATAATGATCTAACTTGGAACATTCCTTATTTTATCTACTTGTTAAATATTATTTTAAACTCTAGAATTTTCTGGATACATTCTGATAGCAGATTGGATATTTTGAGTAATAAACTTGGGTATTCAAATAATGTACAAGTTATTTGTTTGATTCATTTAGAAAAAAGCTGTTGAAACAAAGTTTGGAAGACAAATTGAATTGCAAAAAGAAAATACAGTTTTAAAAAGTAAGTATACCCAATTTAGAAAATATGGGTGTATGACTGATAAACTAAAAATTCACCTTTTAAAAATATTTACAATTTAACACAGAATTAAAATCATGCTTCAAATGTGAAGAAAATGTGTTAATATATTTGTAAGAAATATCACTGCAGCAGTTGTAAAAACTTGCTTGGAATTTGCACAAGCCTGGTAATATCACCACAAGGCCTGACAAAATGTATTTGGTATAGAGCTGAAGAATCTGGAAGATAACACAATTTTGACCACTCTCGGAGTTAAGACATGTGCTACGCAGTCTCTCGGAAACCTGTTTCTGTGTCTTCTGCTGTCACTTGAAGTCCACAGAGCAGACAGGTGAAGGGAAGATGTAAAGCAGGAGCATGGGCTGCAGCCTTGCAAGGATAAACTAAAACTTGTTTCTATCTTGTTGCCTATGACATTGTTGTTGTTGTTGTTATGTGCCGTCGAGTCGGCCCCGACTCATAGCGACCCCTCCTTGGGTTTCCGAGGCAGTATCACTACGGAAGTAGGATTGCCCAACCTTCCTTCCGAGGAGTGGCTGGTGGGTTTGAACCGCCAGCCGTCTGGTTAGCAGGCAAAGTGTCTTAGCCACTATGCTACCAGAGCTCCCGCCTATGACATTAGTTGAGAGCATATCCAACAGAAGCTGGGTTCCTTAGGTATGGGGGTAAGCACACAATATGAAACCAGCAGCCAGAGAAGCTGAGGGACAGCTCCAGGGAAAGGCAAAGCTACAGAGACCTAGACTCTGTTTCACACCAATAAGGTGAGTCAGTAGAGCAGCAAAACGTGTGCACGCTACAAATGACTGCTGCTTCCCTCCTCCCCCGCAACACAACCTAGAACTATTCTTGTAGCTTACATGAACTGGAAGAATATACAGGAAAGGGAATTTTTGGAAAGGTAGTTCAGCCTAGTTGATGCAGTACGAGGCCATCACACTACGCCAAAGTGGTAAGAATTTATGTATTTTCTTCCAGAAGTTTTAAAGTTTTGTTTTCATATAAAATTGATTCATGCATATGTCATAAGGTAGAAACTATTTTTTCCCATGTGATAATTTTCTCTCATTTATCAAGATTAGCTATGATCCTTCATATACCAAGTTATCAAATATATCTGTATCTAACTTCCTTATGTTGTTCTTTTACTTCAATTGTCTACCTCTGTGTCAATAAAAATCTGTCTAAATTAGTTTTGTTTCCAATAAATCTAATAGAATATGAACAGAAAAACTGTATGTAATTAAAATTAATGACCTAAAAAAAGTTATTAAAATTAATATTGAAAAAAAATAATATAGAAAATAAACAATATTGGAGAAGAAAAAGGCAAATGTAGAAGTATTTATACTGTGGAAATAATTTATATGAAATTTAAATTCATGCAAAGTTATATTGCTATTTAATGATACTTTTGTATAGTGAAAATCTAAATGAATGCAATTACACCTACTCCTCACTTATCAACTATTTAATTAGCTAATATTTCACATTTACGATAATAGAAAAAATTTATTATGCAACTATTTTGTGCAGTAATGATGTACATTTGGCAGTAATGAATTCTGTGGTATAAGTTGAGAGTAAAGCTAACTGTGATAGTTAAGGTTTTTGTCATCTTATAATTCTCAGTTGCTTGACAGTTATGTAATAATGTAATTTGGCAGTTATGTAATGATGTAGTCATTGTCCATTTTGTTATCTGATGTAGCCATCATCTACTTTTGCATAACACAAACTTTCACATCACAACCAGGCCTTTGGAAACTACCTATGTCAGTAATTGAAGAGTGGGTATAAAAGATATGAGAAAATAATGGAATGTTATACAGGTAGGTTAGACAATGATCTTCAAACATATTTGTGATATTTTCTTTTCCTAGTTGGCTGATGGATTTATAGAGAATATGTTCTTTTTTACTTTTTATTATATTTGACTGGCTGAATCTCTTGGTGCAATTTTTTGTTTTTAATTGCAATTTGGGTGACAATTTACAAAGCAAATTCATTTTACATACAGCAGCTTGTACATATTTTGTTTCATGACATTGATTGCAATCTCTATAATGCAACAGCTCTCTTCCCACTTCTGCCCTGTGATTACCTTTTCCCTGTGTCTTACTTTCCTGTGCATTCCTGCTCTCTGAGCCATCTCCCTTTGTAAATACTGCCATTCTGGTATTCCAAGGTTGATTGTTCTAAGTAGTGTACCTATCTGGTGTAAATGTTCACCTTATTCGCCTATTTTTTGACTGAGAGTTCCTAGAGTGAGTTCAATTCCTGGCCTGAAGGGTGACTAGGGGCTATAATCTCAGGGTTTTTATCTGTTTCTATCAGATGAATAAGCCTCGTTTTTGTCAGGCTATGGATTAATGCATAGACAGATGAGAAGAAAAGCTTGGGGGAGGTGAAGAGGAATATGCCATAGGCAAAAGAGAGATTTATCTGAAGATAATCTTACAAATACACTTCTACTACAAAATTAGCCACATATATTATAGAAGCAACAGAAGACAAGGTTGGAGTAACATCTCAGAACAACCACACATTGTGTGAGAGAGAATCACCAGGTCTGGGGGCTCAAGACCAGAGTTTCAGGGGACATCAAGATCAACTGGCATACATAGTTCATAAAAATTTTGTTCTACAACGTACTTTGGTGATTAGTGACTGGGCTCTTAAAAATTTTCAAGAATCCATCTAAGATACAACTATTGGGATCCTTTCATCTGGAGCAAACAAGAGTGAAGAAAATCAAAGTCATCTAGAAACAATTACTCCAAAGATAAGATGGACCACCACAAGGACCTCAGCCTCCACAACCCAAGATCAGAAGAACTAGATGGTGCCCAGCTACCAATGCCAACCACTCTGAAGGGGATCAAATCTGGAGATCCTGGATAGAGTGGGAGGAAAAATGTGGAACAAAATTCAAAAACACAAAAATGATCAGAATTACTGGTCCTAAAGAGACTGGTGGGACCCCTGAGATTATGGCCCTGGATTACCCTTTAGGCCTAAAGATGAGCTCACTTACATGGATTGGCTCTCAGCCCAATAGTAGAAAGAACTATATACAGAACATCTACCCCAGGTCGATGCACCCTCTTACTCTAGGGAGATGCACCCTTTGTATCAATCAGCCATGAGACACCAGAGGGGTAGCACTCACATAGAAGGAAAGCTGAATAGACAGGAATGCATAGATAAGAAGGACACAGGGTAGGGTGGTCACAGGGAGGAGGGGGAGGAGAGTTTTTTAGGGCTGGCAATGGTAATCAGAGCCATGAAATCAGATGTATATGAACTGTTGAATGGAAAACAAGTTTGCTATGTAAATTTGTACCCAAAGCACAATAAAAAACAATAAATGAAATGCATTCTTTGAAAAAACAAAAAGCTTGATCTTTGTTATGATTTTGAGTTTTGTTTCACATTCTTCTCTCACTGTACCCAGGTTGTCCTACACTGATCCCCTTCCAAGTGGTCGACAGCAGTAGCTTGGCACCATCTAGTTCTTTTGGTCTCAGGGTCATGTAGGTTGAGGTTCTTATGGTCCATTAGTCCCCTGGACTAATTGTTTCCATGTATCTTTGGTTTTCTTCATTCTTCTCTGCTCCAGATGAGGAGAGACCAATTGTTGCATCTAGATGGTCACTTGCCAGCTTTTAAGACCTCAATTGCTACTCACCAATGTAGGACTACCCATGGGACCAACAACTTGTTCACTGAGAGTGGTTGACTGTGGCATAACTTTGCCCCCAGTTGTTGTTATGTGCTGTTGAGTCATACCCAACTTGTAGCGACCCCTCCTTGGGTTTCCGAGGCGGTATTACTATAGAAGCAGATTGCCCAAACTTCCTTCCAAGAAGTGGCTGGTGGGTTTGAACCACCAGCCTTCTGGTTAGCATTCAAGTACCTTAGGCACTACGCTACCAGAGTTAGCTCTACTTATATGGATATTCTTATAGCACCTATAAATACAAATGTAGAAATAACTTCTGCCAAATTTATATATGGTCATGTGTATTTTCTATTCTGAGGGCAAATATTTAATGCCTAGATTGGTAAAAGAAAGGTTAGAGGTTCAAGTTTACCCAATAGGGCTTCAGAAGAAAATCCTGTGATTTACTCTCAAAAAATAAACCATTGAAAATCTTATGGAGCAGTGAACAGGAGTATACTCTAGCCAAGGATAGATTCAGCTGAAGCTAATTTTGCAGAGATATCAGTGATACAAAATACCTGCAATCCTTACAGAAACAATAGAAGACAGACAAAGTAACAACACAGACAACTAGACACTATGGGAGAGAAATCCAATAGATCTACAATCTTAGGACCATAGTACTGGGCGACACCAGACTTAAAGGGCACAACAAAATGCATAAAAGCCTTGTTCCACATCCTACATTGGTGAGTAGTGACTGAGGTCTTAAAAGCTTTCAAG
>NW_006921735.1:5259316-5269629 GCF_000298275.1 Orycteropus afer afer
GGGTTTGAACCGCCAGCCTTCTGGTTAGCAGTCAAGTGCTTTAGCCACTATGCTACCAGAGCTCCTATAATCAGTGATACCCAAGTTTTTCACTTACTATGAAATAGTTTGCTTCAGTAAAGATTTGATAAAACAAATGTAATAAGACTTGGGTATTCAAATGGAATTTATTTATCATTTAGTCCGCATACAAAATAGCAGTGATTCAGTATAGGATCTGCAATGCAGTGTTTATAAAAAGAATTCATCAAGAGTCTTTTTTTTTTTTTTTTTTAAGTAGATAAAGGAATTTAAGGTCCTGCTATTTGAACATCAAGTGATTTACCCACAAGGTTTGCAGGACAGAATGCCGGCAACTTCCTCATTTTCTTTTCTTTTTTCTTTTTTTTTTAATCTTCAAATATCAAGGTTGCTCTCAGAACAACAAGGGTTGTCAATTTTACTAAGGGTCAACAGCCTTCACCCAGAAACAAAGATTCACACCAAGGATAAAATGAGTTTTTGACTTCTCATAACAAAGAAGTAACTTTTCTATCTAAAGTCCCTAATTGAAGATAAAATGCAAAGACACATTGCACTTAGTAGTACTTAATAGTAAGTACTGAGAAATAACTGGAAAAGTCTGATTACTTTGGTGGCAAATCAGGTTATATGTATGTGTGCAGTTGTCCTTTTTTATTCTAAAGTTGAATGAATAGGAAATTTTACTAAATATTATCTTTTATCACATTCTGCCTTGCTTACTTACAGAGCTTTATAAAATTTCCTTGCATCTCCTTAAAAGCTACTAATTCCATGGGAACTACATATATATACATACATTTTTTAAAATTTACATACATTTTAATGACATTTATCAGACTGCCCAATGTCTTCCATATTCTAATGCTACCTATATTTTTCAGTGGAGAAAAGATACAAGTGCAATCATACTGAGATGCCTTTTATTTGAATTATTTTACTCATAGAATTATTTTACTGCAGTGGAAAATCAAGCCACAGCGGGGAAAACAATGGCTCACATTTTCAATGGGAAGATCTTACCAGTGGTTGGAATTACCTTTTTTTTTTTTTCTTTTTAATTGTGTTAAGTATATATGTACCGAAACATTTACCATTCATCCTTATTTACATGCACAATTCAGTGACATGAATTATATAGTACATATATACAAAGGAATTTTACTCAGCTATAAAAGGAGTGAAGTCTTAATGCATACTACAAATTGGGTGAACCTTGAAAAGATGCTCAGTGAAGTCAGTCACTCACAAAATAACATATATTGTATTACCCAACTTTCTATATGAAATATCTAGAATAGGCAAATGGAGAGAACAAAGTTTATCAGTAGTTATGAAGGATGAATGCATATTCTTGAATATAAGAGCTCTGCATATATCTAACTCAGTTTCTCTTGATCATAGAAATAGATTGTCAGTTTATGAAGAACTACTATGGAGAATGTGGGACACTCTCTGGTTCTGCTTTGCCTCTATTTTTTATATAGTATGCACATTTTCTTTGATTTTAGGAACTGTAGGCAAGCTCTCCAAAGGCTTATGTTACCCTGAGCTAGTAGCCAAAATAAAAATCATTACCTAAGTCACACCTGGAAAATTGGGGCAATATATAAACTTGATATAAAAACCAAACCAAACTCATGGCTGTTGAGTCATTTCCGACTCATAGTGACCCCTCCTTGGCTTTCAGAGGCAGTATCTCTATGGAAATAAATGGCCCAATCTTTCTTATGAGGAGTGGTTGGTGGGTTTGAACCGCCAGCCTTCTGGTTAGCAGTCAAATGCCTAAAAATCAAATTCATCAACTGGAAGACTTTTTCAGTTTTTGTGGTTTTTTAAATATATGTATAATAAAATACCTTGACTGGATAAAAATGCATTTTTTTGAAGCACTGTCAAAAATATGAATTGTCTAAACTTGGTACTTCATCTGTTAGATTTTTGAAAAAGAGAAACAACATAGAAATTAATAGAAAACATTTGTTCTACCTCAATTTACTCTCAAAATAGCTACAGAAGGAATAGAAATTACTCCTTTTGATGAGGTCTTGGATTATATATCCTTTTTTTTACTTCTCCTCTCCTTCTCATCAGCCCACAGTATTCACAGAATACTCTAGAATTCTGTGACACAATAAACAATTTCACTTTTCAAAGTAGCTACTAGAAATTTTCAAAATGTTGCTGTTAGTGTAATAATCTTCCTCTAATATGAATGAATGACTAATTTCTTCTGTTCCAAAGACTAGAAAACTGTATCCTCTTTTGAAGAAGAAAATAAGATAGAAGGATATGCTTTGCTAAGTTTATTCTATGTTCCCAATCAGGAGAAGGTAAGTTTGAGGGTGGAATTTTATCTTACAGTCTCTTTTATGTCTAATTTCCTGTTTGTTCTATTATTTAACAAACATGCATTGAGCAAAGATTATGGTTTAAGATGAAGCTGTGGAGGTGAATAACTCATAAGAAGTAACATGATATTAAATCCAGAACACACACTTGGAAGCATATGAACCTACATTCAAGTAACAGCTTCTCTTCTACTGGTGAGTTACCATGCTGAGCCTCAGTTTTCTCATTTGTAGAATGAAAATTAAAAGTATGGCTCTCATAGGATGTTATAGCAGTGGAACCAGGTAATCGGTTTCAAATAGAAGAAATGGGATGGAGGAGGGAAAGTTGGCATCACATTGGTGATTATGCCTGACTAAAAAGTATAAACATTATTCTTCACGCACTGAGTGGAGGTGGAGGATTTAAAAATGCATTGACATCTATTTTTACTTTGAAATCCATGACAGGTGGGCTGTTGGAAAAGTAAATCAGTATGCTTCCAAAACGCCACATGATTCATCGTAAAAACAGACACATGCATACGTATAAGTCACATTGCCCAATATTGTCTTTAAAATTTTTGCCACTGTTTCACTTTATTATGAGAACACTGATTTTCAAACTTACTTTTTCCCAAGGAACCCTCTTGTTAGATGAAATCTTAGCCAGGAGCATAAACAAATAAATAGATAAAAGCTGAGTTATTCTGTTGAAGATAATAAGTATTCTCTTCGCCCTATGAATTTCTGTGGTACTCAATGTCTACATTTTTTACCTTGTGCCAAATTATACATTCTCTAGTATTTTGTTTTTTATGTAACTCTGAACTGTGAGCTCTCTGTGGCAATTATCACATCTTCTGAAGATTTACATCTTTCTCAATGCAACCAACAGTGTTTTTCACATATTAGGTGTTTTATACATGCTTCCAAATTAATTGAATATGATAATGAATTTGAAGTTTTAAAAATAAAAATTTAATTATATATTTTTTTCCCTGCAGTTTTAAGATGCATTCCCTTAAGCTCCTTAGATCCAATGAGTTTGAAAAACCCAAAAAATCACAGTGATATGTGTCAGAAATATCAAAAGTCTGCATGTTAGAAAAATGAAATGTGTATAAATTTATCAAATAAATCTCTCAGAGAACTAACACATAAAATCATCCTTGATCTAGCTTTACATATGATCCCAACTCATAGCAACCCCTCCTTAGGTTTCTGAGGTGGTATCACTACAGAAGTAGATTGCCCAACCTTCCTTCTGAGGAGTCGCTGATGGATTTGAACTGTCAGCCTTCTGGTTAGCAGTCAAATACTTTAGGCACTACACCACCAGTGCTCCCTATATACAATGTAGGCACATAAAATCTGAAAACATATAATAAGTCTTTTTAGAATATAGCTCAGATAAAGCTCTATGCTTTTACTTGCTGGACTGGGGATATCAGCAGACTTATTGTCAAATCCAGGAATTTGTAGTTATCTAGGGAGCTCTGGTAGCATAGTGGCTAAGACACTTGCCTGCTAACCAGACGGCTGGCGGTTCAAACCCACCAGCCATTCCTCGGAAGGAAGGTTGGGCAATCCTACTTCCGTAGTGATACTGCCTCGGAAACCCAAGGAGGGGTCGCTATGAGTCGGGGCCGACTCCACGGCAAACAAAAACAACAACAACAAAGAGCAGACAGATAAAACTGGCTTAGCAAAAGTAATCAAGGCTATAACAAAGGGGATGGCAGTGAAGATGAAAAGGAATAGGAATATGCAAGGGATATTTTATTCCTTGTTCTTATGGAGCTAAGATTATGCTATACACACACACACACACACACACACACACGACATCCGTTTTCAGATGGGAGTCACTTGTAATTGTAACAAGAATTTTTATGTATTTAATTTTGTGAAAAATTATTTTAAGACTTTCAAGAGCAACAACAACAGAAGTATCTTATGTTTATTTCAGTTAAAGTAAATTACAATTACAATAAATAACAGTGATGTTATAAAAATATGTTCTGACTTTAAATAATTTCTCAAAGAGGAACCCCCCAAAAAATATGCAACAACCCTATAAGCAACAGGATGAAACTGCACAGACCTACTCCATCCTCAAAAGCATTGCTATGTTTTAGCCCTTTGCTACAGCCACTGTGTCAATCCATCTCATTGAGTGTTTTCCTCCTTTTCACTGTCCCTCTACTTTACCAAGCATAATGTCCTTCTCCAGAGGGTGGTCCTTTCTGAAAACATCTCCAAAGTATGTGAGACAAGGTCTTTCCATCCTTGCTTCTAAGGAGCATTCTGGCTGTATTTCCTCCAAGATAGATTTAGATTTTTGTTCTTTTACCAATTCACGATATATTTAATATTTTTTGCCTACACCGTAATTCAAAGGTATCAATTCTTCTTCTGTATTCTTTCTTCCTTATCCATTTTTTTTCATATATTTGAGGCAATTGAAAATACTCTGGCTTGAATCAGTCTCACCTTAGTCTTCAAAGTGACATCTTTGCTTTTTATTTATTTATTTTTAAAATTTTTTTAAGAGTTTGTTTTACATTCAACATTACGTGTACATTTAGTTTCACTCCCCATTTACCATCCCCAAACCTAACCAGTCTCCTCCCCTTCCTGCCCAGTAACTCCCTCTTCCCCTGTGCCCTCATATTTGTGCACTGCTGTGTGTCCTGCATTTCCTCCCTGTGAATGTTGCCCCTTTGGTGCTCCATGGTCAATTGCTCCAAGGGATGCATTTCCATAGAGTATATGAGTGTGTCACCCTGGGTTGAGTGGTCTGTGTGTACATCTTGTTTACTATTGGGCTGAGAGCCAACCCCTGGGAGTGAGTTTTATTCCAGGCCCAGAATGTATCCCAGGACCATAGTATCTTTGCTTTTGAATACTTTAAAGAAATCTTTTGCAGCAGATTTGCCTAATTTAATATGTCATTCGATTTCTTGACTGCTGATTCCCTGCCATTGATTGTAGACCCAAGTAACATGAAATCCTTGACAACTTCAATCTTTTCTCCATTTATTATGATGTCACTTATTGATCTAGTTGTGAGGATTTTTATTTTCTTTATGTTGAAGTGAAATGCATACTGAAGGCTATTGTCTTTGATCTTCATCACTAAGTGCTTCAAATTCTCTTTGCTTTCAATAAGCAAGATTCTGTCATTTGCGTACTACAGGTTGTTAATGAATCTTCCTCTAGTTTTGATGCTGCATTCTTTACCATATAGTCCAGCTTCTCGGATCATTAGCACAACATACAGATTAAATAAGTATGATGAAAGAATACAATGCTGACACACTTTTCCTAATTTTAAACCTTGTGCTATCCCCTAGTTCTGTTCAGACAACTGTCTCTTGGTCTATGATTAGGTTCTTTATGAGCACAAATGAGTGTTATGAGATTGTCATTTTTTGCAATGTTAATCAAACTTTGTTATGATCTACACAACTGAATGCCTTAGCACAGTCAATAGAACACAGGTAAACATCTTTCTGGTATTCCTTACTTTCAGAAAGATACATTTGATATCAGCAATGATATCCAGAGTTTCATACCTCTTCTGAATTTGGCTTGAATTTCTGGCAATTACCTCTTGATGTAATGCTGCAACCTTTTCTGAATTATCTGCAGAAAATTTTACTTGTGTGTAATATTGATGTTACAGTTTTATAATTTCTGCATTCTATTTGATCCCCTTTCATTGGAAATGGTTACAAATATGGAGCTCTTATTCACTTGTCCAGAGAGCTATCTTCCATAATTCTTGGCATAGACCAATGAGGTCTTCAACATTGCATCTATTTGTTGAAACATTTCAATTGTTATTCCATAAATTCCTTGTGACTTTTTTTTTTGCCAGTATGCTCACTGCTGCTTGGACTTCTTCCTTCAATACCATTGGTTCTTGATCATATGCTACCTCTTGAAATAGTTGAACACTGAGCAATTCTTGTTCATATTATAGTCACTCTGTGTATTCCTTCAGTTTTCTTTTGAGTTTCCTGCATCATTCAATATTTTGCCCATAGAATTCTTCAGTATCACAACTCGAGGCTTGAAGGCTTTCTTCAGTTCTTTCATCTACAGAAAGGTCAAGTGTGTTCTTCCCTTTTGGTTGTCTAACTCCAGGTCTTCACATATTTCATTTTAATGCTTTGTCTTCTCGAACCACCTTTTGAAATCTTCTGTTCAGTTATTTTATTTCACCATTTCTTCCCTTTGTATTAGCTATTCTAGGTTCAGAGCAAGTTTCAGAGTCTCTTCTGACATTCATTTTTGTCTATTTTTTTTTCTTTCTTTTTCAATGACATTTTGGTTTCTTCCTGTATGATGTCCTTGATGTCATCCCTCAAAGTGAGTGGTCTCTGTTCTTTAGTGTTTGAATATATTCTTTTTTATTTTTAATTATTAATTTTTTACTATTTATTTATTATTTTTTAATGTGATTTGGGTGAAAGTTTACAGAGTAAATTGGTTTTCCGTACAACAATTAATACACATTATGTGACATTGATTGCAATCTTTATTCAATGACATTCTGTGATATTTTGAATAAAATAAATCAAGCCCATTGCCATCCAGTCAATTCCAACTCATTCATAGTGACCCTATATAAGGCAGACTAGAACTGCCCCATAGGGTTTGCAAGGTTTTAAATCTTTTATTATTTATTTTTTGCCTTCCCTTTCACACAACTTAATATGTGTTTACCCTCTAGTTAGTAGGTTAACGTTTCCCTTTCCCACCCACTCCTAGTAACCATCAAAGTTGTTTTTTTTTTTTTTGTTTTTAAACTGTGATTTGGATGGAAGTTTACAGAGCAAATTCACTGTCCATACAGCCGTTCACATATGCTCTGTCTCATGACATTGACTACAATTTACCCCAATGCAGCTCCCCTCCCACTTCCTCCCACTAGTTACCTCTTCCCTGTGTCCTTTCCTCCATGCACTCCTGCCTCCTGAGTTGTCTGTCTGAGCAGGCACAACCCTTCTATTCTCCCATGAATGTTCTCCCCAAGGAGTATTTCTACCTCAGGTAAATATTCAACTCATGCTTGTCTTCTGTTTGGCTGGAAGCCACAGGTGTGGGTCTAATTCTAGATCTGTAGGACAGCTAGGGGACATAGTCTCAGTGGTTCCACTGGGCCCCATCACACCAGCAAACCTGGTCCCCTTTTAATTATTTATTTATTTTCCCCAAAATGATTTTGAGTTTTGTTCCACATTGTTCTCTCTCTCTATCCAGAATCTCCTACATAGATCCCCCCCTGAGTGGTTGACAGTAGTAGATGGTCACCATCTAGTTCTTCTGGTCTCATAGTCGCATAGGCTGAGGATTGCATGGTGTACCAGTCACTAGGACTAATTGTTTCCATGAATCTTTGGTTATCTTCATTTTTTTTTTTTTTTCTGGACAGGGAGAGATCCATCATTGTATCTAGATGGCTGCTTGCAAGATTTTAAGATCTCTACTCACCAAAGTAGGAGATGGAACAATGTTTTGTGTAGTATGTCATGCCAATTGAGCCTGATGTCCCCTGTGACTATGGTCCCAAGCCCACAGGTTCAACTACTTACTCCCTCTGGGTAGCTGGCTGTGACCAAGAAGTGACTACAACCTTGTCCCTTGTAGCTCTACTACACACCTGGGAATTCTTAGAGAACATACAAATACACTTGTAGAACCATTGTCTGCCAACCTTGTACATGGTCTTGGGCACACTCCACACTGCATAGACAGTAATCAGACCCTGTCTTTGTTTTGACTAATGATATTGAGTTTCTCTATCACCTCTTTCCACAGATGTAGTCAGTTATATTCTTGTGTATTCTATCCAGTGAGGTATATATGTATAGTTTCCATTTATATTGTTTAAAAAAGAAATGTATTTACAATGAATAAATGATTGTTGTTGCAAAATTTTATTAAACAATCTCTGATGCTGTTTCTGTCACCAAGGTCATATTTCTAACTACCAATCTTTCTTCTTTCTTTCCAACCTTTGCATTCCAATCACAATTAATTATAAATGTATCTTGCTTGCATGTTCAATCAATTTTAAACTTCAGAAGTTGATAAAAATATTTAATTTTTTCATCTTTGTTTTTGGTTTTTGGTGCATGAGTTTGAGTAAGGGTTATATTAATTGGTCATCCCTGTAGACATAAGATATTATCCTATCATTGACGACATTGCACTTTGGGATAAATCTTTCAAAGTTCTTTATGATGAATATAATGTCATTCCTCTTTAATTTGTCATTAGGGGCATAGTAAACCATTTTATAGTTTGATTTGATTTAAATTTGCTAATATTAGTCCATTTCAACTCATGAATGTGTAGGAGGAGGCTTTGATGGTGTATTACGTAAGGCATTTGACTACTCACCAGAAGACTGGTGGTTCAAACCTACCAGCCACTCCTCAGAAGGAAGATTGGGCAATGTATTTCCATAAAGATACAACCTCAGAAACCCAAGGAGGGGTAGATATGAGTTGGATCCGACTTGACAGTGGTGAGTTTAAGGTTAAGTTTTAATGCCTAGGATATTGTTCTTAATGTATTCCATTTAACTTTTGACTTCTCATTTTCCTAGAGTCATAATTCATACATTTCACATTTTAATTATTAGTGGACATTTTTAGCTACTTTCTCTGACTTTTAAACATGCCATATCAACAAATGAAGGCTCTGAAAGTTTTGCTCCATTCATGTCAATAAAGTCAACTCTACTGAGAAGGTAGCTCTTCCCTACTTGTACTTTGAATGCCTGCCAACCTAAGAGGCTCATCTTCCAGCACTATATATGAGACTATGTGCCACTTCTATTCATAAAGTTTTCAATGGCCAATTTCTCAGAAGTTGACTGCCATGTTCTGAAACGTATCCACTATTGGTGACCCTGCTGGTATTTGAAATACCAGTGGTATAACTTCCAGCACCACAGCAACATGCAAGTCTCTACAGAACTACAAACTGACAGACTAGTGGTGGATATATACATATATACACACACACACGTACATAGGTATATATGTATATATACATGTATATATGTATGTGTGTGTATGTATATGTGTATATATATATATATATATGTATATGTATATGTATATGTATATATCTATCTCTAGATAGATAGACAAATTGATGACAGATAAAGTTATCTCTCCATATCTGTGGGTTCTGCATCCTGAGATATAACCAACTGCTGATTGAAAATATTTTGATATTTTGATGAGAAGGAAGCAATTAGGTGGTCCATGTAAGCCTCAAAGACTAGAGGGAGAGAAAATACTATTTACATCATATGAACATTATATTAGGCATTATAAGTAATCTAGAGTTGACTGAAATTATACAAGAGGATATGCATAGGTTATGTGGAAATACTACACCATTTTATATAAGAGACTCAAGTATCTGCAGATCTGTATGGGAGGGGTGTCCTGGAACCAATCAACCATGGATACTGAGAGAGAACTGTATATATTAGCTTGCTTGCACAAAATTTAAACGAGGAGCAGATATATGAAATTTGTATTTCATTTTTTTTAACATATTCTTTGCAAGTGGTGCTTTGCTAAGTAACTGGACAATTTGAATTTGGAAAATCACCTCAAATACTCTTTTAAAAGATTCACTGGAAAATTGATGGCAATTAAGGTTATTGTTTTGTATTTTGTTAGTACAAGTTATTATCTTATAGGTATCCTATTACATTCAGAAATGTTAATTGCAATATTGAGATGTAACTACTTCTCAAAAGTTTTCAGCATTTATGTAAACATTCAATAATATCATCGGGACATGTTGTTGTTGTTATTTGCCATCAAGTATGACCCGACTCATAGCGACCTCTCCTTGGGTTTCTGAGGCAATATCACTACAGAAGTAGATTGCCCCATCTTCCTTCCGAGGAGTGGCTGGTGG
>NW_006921735.1:5270172-5272960 GCF_000298275.1 Orycteropus afer afer
AGCCTAAACCTTCCCAATGGCCTGACCTTCCTTTTCCTTATACTGTGGCATACATAGAAGGTAAAAGAATGGTGTGGGTAGATAGAAAAAAAATTCCTTTTAACTATCTCCCTTTCTTAGAGAGATTAAAATAATCAGGGCCTAGGTGTAAAACTACTGCACAGAGATATACTCTAATCAAGCAATGGAACAGTTATTTTAAGAAACTAAAAGGCCACAAGTATATGTTGCTGGACTATGTAGACCCATCTGCACCCCAGGCTGGTGGTAATTCAGAGAATGGTGCCAACCACAAGGTTGGGTCACACGTTCTGGCCCCATGTTGTATTCTTCACCCTGACCATTTTTTCCATGTTTTAGTTAACCTCATTGTCTAGCACATTTTACTTATTTAATGTTAATGATAGATAAGTTAGATAAGACATAAGTTTAGTTTGTAAGTTTAATAATAGTTTTATAAGTTTTGGAAAGTTAATAGCCCACAGCCATGTACCTAGAATTGTTTTGTCATTTTGCTTTGTCATTTGTAATCTGCAATATAGTATAAAATAAAGAAGGCCACCTCATTATGTGGGGCACATCTTCATCTTGTGTGAATGTGTCTCCATCATCTGCTGATACCACCTCTCCCTCCAGAGACCCACAGATGAGGCTGCACCTCGGCAGTCAAGTGCCTTAGGCACTATGCTACTAGAGCTTCCATCATCAGGACATAGTGAAGGAATATTTTCTTCAAAAAAGTATTATAATGGCTTATACTGTCCATTTAAGGGGCTAAAGAACTCAGATATAATTTAGAAATCTTGCTGTTATATGTATTTCTTGAGTGGATTTTAGTCTCTAAGATGATGTATATAATTTAATTGTTCCTGTTTTGGCCTAAATGCTTTGTGAAATTATGTAAAGACAAAAAGCACAGTTACAGCAAATCAATGACTGCCCCAGAAGTTTTTTGTTCACAACACTTTAAGGTAAGCCCCCAAAAAGACTGGGTTATATGAGAAGTTCATAATTCTTTAGACACTTCTATAATTGCTTATAAATTACAAAATGAAGTGGTCAAGACATTAGCATCAACTTTATGAAAATATAAATAAATATAGAAGCTTCCTTTTGCAAACAAATGGCTTAGGCAATGCTTTATAATAGTTTTTTAAATAAAATAGAAATGCTAAATAAAATGGCACGAGTATTGAAACAAGTGTAATAAATGTGCTTTGGTTAAGCTAAGGAAGTTATGGTTTTGTGAATTCTTAAAAGTAAATTATAATTTTTTTTTGTAAATTCAAGTAGTGATACAAACAAGGACATAAGAGAGCAACAGATGTATGTGAAAATTATCTGGACACTCAAAAAGTAAGAATGAAAAATGTTGAAAGTATAAATTTGTAAAATTTAGTTTAAATTTAAAATATTTGACACAACAGTTAAACATTTCAAAATATATCCCATATATCTATTTTCCCAAGTACACACAGTTAAATAGCTGTACAAGGATTCTAGTGAGACATTGTTTGTGATTATTTAAAAATGTTGAAGCAAATTTAATATACAACAGTATGGTTGTTGTTAAATAAAGTATAGTATATCCATGTGATGGAATATGACACCATAATCAAAATAAAGTTACAAAGACAATAATAATAATATTACTAACAATATTGACCATCATTTAGTTGAGTTCTTGTTACATGTATTAAAGAGCTATCATAGTGTAGTATTGGGGAGAGAGTTCTGGAGTCTGATTGCTTAAGATAAATAGCATTCTTCTACTTGTGAACTCTTTCATTTTCAGTTTCCTCATCTATAGTAGGAGTATAGTCTCTATAAGGTTGGAGAGAAGATTAGATGAGAAGATACTCAGTACATTCTCCATAAGAATTAATGTACTATAGAGGAGACTTCCAGTAAGATGGAGGAATATGCAAACAAGCAGCACAAACCCTCTTTAACAAAGAAAAGAAAAACCAATTCACAGAGATACAGAAGATAATACTGGAACCCTGAGCTTTGAAAGGAACTATACAGAAGTGAATTAGGCACTAATTAGTGGAAAAACCTGAACAAAAACAGTGAGTACAGAGATAGTCGGAGCTGTGGACTGTAAGCTACTCTGACAAGACCAATAGCCTGAATATTTCCAAGTGGTGTTGGGACCTAAGAATTGACCTAAAGATCAGTCCTGGTCACCAAGGGCTGCAGGGACAACTGCTCTGGTGGCTTATGACTAGGAAGGGAAATAGCAAGGAGGGAGACAATCTGAGCTGTGGACTTTCTGCTGTCCAGATGGTGAAGCCATTTTGATTGTTTACATGTGACAGCCATTTTGAATATTAAGGTGACTGAGGGCACAGCCATTTGGAATGTTTACAAGTGACAACCATCTTGGATTTTAAAGTGATAGCATTCTCATTCAGATTCCAGGGACCTAAGAACAGGCTCTGTTTTCCTGGGTCAGAAAGAACATACAAGAGGCTGACAAAGGAAAGGAGACAGGCGGTGAGGATATAAGTGTGGTCAACTAGTGAATAGAGTAGCACAGCAAGTACCCTGCCTGTATAGATAATATACAAATAAAACAACGATAACAAAAATTGTGGGAAAGTCACTCCAACATATAATCACCAATTATACATAAACACAAAAATGTCACAATGCCTCAGAGACAACAGAGCATCACAGTCCACACAAGCAAGCAAGATAAAGCAGGAGAAACAAGGGACAAGGATACAGAACCAAAACACATCCCTGAGGAAGATGCAGCATTGGTAATCCCTGATAAGGAATT
>NW_006921735.1:5273270-5277548 GCF_000298275.1 Orycteropus afer afer
AATTCCAGAACAGGAAGAGAAATATGAAACCACTGAGAAAATTGTCCAAGATTTGTTGGAGGAGAACTTCCCTGATATGATGAAAGATGAGAATATATCCATTCAGGAAGTCCAATGAACCCAAAAGAAAATCACCAAGACATATCATCATCAAACTCACCAAAACCAAAGACAAAGAAAGAATCATAAGAGCAGCACGGGAAAAATGAAAAGTTACCTGCAAGGGGCAACCAATAAGACAAAGGTCAGATTTCTTGACAGAAACCATGCAGACAAAAAGACAGTGGGATAGTATATATAAAACACTGAAAGAGAAAAATTTTCAACCAAGAATTATGTACCCAGCAAAATTGTCCCTCAAAAATGATAGTGAAATTAGGACATTTCCAGATAAGCAGGAATTAAGGGAATTTGTTCAAACCAGACCAACCTTACAAGAGATGCTAAAGAATGCCCTTTGGACAGAGAAACAACAACAGCCAACAACAACTGACCATTAACAAACATGATGATATAACCCAGAAATCAACCCAGCTATGGAAGTATCCAAAGTAAAGAAGCCTACAAAATGGTAAACAGGGAACCAGAGACACCAACTGACAAATGAGGACAACTACAAACCAAAAGGAGGGAAAAAATCTGTGTCATTACAGAACTTCTAGATGGTAGGGAAGTCAAGACAACTACAAGAAAGAACACACTGTTCTTAACTTGGGAAGAAAACTATAAATCATAGAGTAACCTCAAAGAAAAATGAGAAATCTTCACATCAAAATAAAAAAGAAAACCAGCATAAATATTCAGCAAATACTAAAACAATAACAATGAAGAAAGTGATAACATGATTAATAAACAAAATGAGCTCAGCATAGAAAATTTTATGGAAAAAAGAAATGGACACAATGAAAAAGCACATGACAAAAGTGACAGCAACAAATTCATATTTGCTGATAATTATATATCTCGCAAGGGGCTTATCTCTAAAATTGATGGAAAACTCCAACACCTCAACACCAAAGGAATTAACAATGCAATTGAAAAATGGGCAGAAGGCATGAATAGACACTTCACCAAGGAAGATATTCAGGTGGTCAGCTCATACATGAAAAGATGCTCACAATCATTGGCCTTCAGAGAGATGTAAATCAAAATAACAGTGAGATATACCGTTTCACCCCAGCAATGATGGCAAGGTTCAATGAGACAGAAAATAACAAATGCTGGTTGGGATGAGGAGAGATTGGGACTCTCATATACTGCCTGTGTGACTGTGAAATAACACAACCACTGTGGAAAGCAGTATGGGGATTCCTCAGAACATTGGAATTGGAGATACCATTTGACCCAGCAATTCCATAACTAGGTATATATCCTAGAGAGGTGAGGGCTAGGATAGGAACAGATACAAGCACACTCAAGTTCATCACAGCACTATTTACAATAGCAAAAAGATAGAAACAACCTACGTGCTCAGCAGAAGAGTGGATGACCAAACTATGGTACATACCCATACTGGAATGCTATGCAGTACTAAAGAATAATGTAGAGTCTGCAAAACACCGCATAATATGGATGAACTTGGAGGAAATTATGTTGAGTGAAATAAGTTAATCACAGAAGGACAAATATAGTATTAGTTCGTTGTTGTGAGGGTCAAGAAAAGGTTTGTATATGGAGGGAAACTTTCTTTGTTGGTTGCCAGGGGTGGGAGTGGAGGGGAGGGAACACTGCAAAAAAAAAAAAAAAAAAGCATTGACCCATGTCACTTTAGTTTTGTGTATTTCATTGTATGTAAATTATATTTCAAAAAAATGCATTAAAAAAAAAAAAAAAAGCCCCAAACTCTAAGAGAATAAATTCTTGTTTGTTAAGGCCAAATAATAGTAATAATTAATGTACTGTGGTCACTTGCATATTACTATAAGGCTGCAAGCTATGTCACTGGTATTTCAAATACCAGTAGTGTCACTCATGGTGGGCAGATTTCAGAGCAGTTTATAGATTAAGACAGACTATGGGGAAAAAAAGCCTGGAAATCTACTTGCAAAAATTAGCCAATGAAAACTATATGGAGCCCAACTGAATATATTATCCAACTTAGTGCTGGAAGATGAATCCTAGGTTGGAAGACACTATACATCATTCAGAATAGTTCACATGCAGTGACTTGCTTAGTATGACCCTTTTAGCCATGATCTTTGTGGTTCCCACCAGATTACTGGGTGTGACTTGCAATTATGAGGTGCCTGTAGTCCACTAAGGGGATTAAATAACTTGCTAATAATGTAAATAAGGTGCATGTCACCCTTGTGGGGGTAGGATCATGCAAATAAGATTTATGCAAACGCTTGTGAGAATTGGTTTATTTTGCCATCCCACTATGCTTACATTAGCCTCGCAGAGGAAGGGAAGGGGGATCTCATGACAATCAAGGAAGAAGATCCAGGAATAGAATACCTCCTTTGGTCATGGAATCCCTACACTGTACATCCTCAAACCAGCAGAGAAAGAGAGAGAGACAGCTATATCACTTTGCTGAGACAACAGCATTAGCTAATCCAGGAAACTAACAGGAAACTGAGCTGTTGGATAAGCAGAGTGGGATTCCTCTAAGCACTTACCTGTGGAGCTATGCTGTCTGAACCACAGAGTGAGAATTCTGAGTCTCTTCAGGCAGAAGGCTTACTGGTGAAGTGAGGTGCTTCTGAGAACTTACTGGAAGAGCTAAAAGAGCTTTGTTACACCTGACTGAACAAGGCAATGGCTAAAGTCCTAGAACCAGAGAGAGGAGTGCTTGCAAACACTGCTGAGAAAAGGCTATAGTGATTGAAGAACTATATCTGAACTATTTCTGATCCTGAATTGTAAACTGTTACTTCACTAATAAATTCCACAATCATCAGTATTGTCTGTGAGTTCTATGTGGCCATTGCAATGAACGATTGAACTCAGGAGAGCAGAAAGTACTGTGGGAGGGACTGAATGGTGCCAGAATTGGTAAAAAGATGGGACAGTGGAGGTATTTCTGAACTTCACTTCATAGAAATCAGCCTTGGACTGTTGATCTTGATCCTTCTCCACCCTTGTGTAGTTAGAGGCGGTCAGACACTTCCACTAATGCCATTTTTATACATGCCAATGATTATGAACAAGGCACAGGGCCTAGCAATGCTTTGTTTTATTATACATATACTTTATATATAAAGTCACCATGAGTTGAATCTGACTTGACAACAACGAAAAACAATAATAAATTATTCTAATTAGTAAAATAATCTGTCTTTGCATAAAACAATATGATATAATAGCATTATTATCCCTATTTTATATATGAAGTACAAGGTTGGTTATCAGCAGGCCACAGAATTGGTCATCAGCAAGTTAAATAATTGATCCATTCATCCTTTCAACAGTACATTTTGAAAGTCTTCTCTACATGACACCTTGGGAAATAAGCATAGTGTTGAATAAGACCTAAAAAAGACCTTTCCCCATAGAATTCATATTTTAGTAAGAAAGGTAAATAATAAATTAGCATGTAATGTCAAGGCAAGTAGTGAAAAGTGCTATCAAGGAAAATAGAGCCAATGAATAAAGAGTGTTGGGGAAAGTGACTCAAAGAAGAACAAGGAATTATGTTAAATATGGTACTTGATGAAGACTTCACGGACAACTTGAGAAAAAATTCTGTACCAAATGATGTGAACATGAAGCTGGAGAAAGAGACTTCCAGACCAAATGAACCACAACCACAAAGCCCAAAAGTGGGAGTACTTAGCATGTTGAGAAGACCCAAGTTTAAAAGTAAAGTTAGTCTAGAGTCTGAAGAACCAAAGACTGATTTGGAGAGGTAACCAAAGTAAATCCAAGAAGTGATGAAAAAGCTAGTTATAGACAGAATGGATTATGTCATTTGGAGTGTAATAAGTATTTCCATGTCAAAATCTATACCTATGTTTATATACCAATGTATGCAAACAATTTTTATGGGTAGACATTTAATGCCGTTGAAATTCCTGACATCTCTGGCTTGAATTGCTGATGTTCTGCTATTGAATAGGGCGGAGGCCTTTGCTATCACCTCTGCTCCTGGGCTGCTCCAGGTGATCTCAGACCTCATTTGTACAGCTTTTCATTTTGTGACTAATCTCTTTCAGTCAGCCACTCTCACAAATGTTACACATCTCCAAGCCTTTGACCAGTGCCTTCTACTGCTCTGGACTATCAATGCTTATTTTTCTATGGTTGGTAGGGAAATGTCTCTTTTTTTTTTTTTTT
>NW_006921735.1:5277893-5283523 GCF_000298275.1 Orycteropus afer afer
TTCCTTTCTTTCTTGACCATGCTATGCACATACAGCCTAAATGGTTGAGTTAGGGGTGTGTTTAAATGACAACTATTAGTTACCATATTCTCCTCTCTAAATTTACTTCTGTTACTGAGTTCTGATTGCCATACTTGTCTTTTTCATTAGTAGTGGTTCAGGTTCCAAGGGTCTTGAAGTGCTACCTTCCATCTTGATTCTACTACTTTCTTCCAAGTTCACCATACTTGCTTATATATTTCTGAAACCCAGAAGCTCACACACATGTTTCCTTTGTTTATTTGTTTTCTTAGCAAGATCACAAATATCATGAAAATCAGAAAACCTATGTATACACACACATAATGATGGTGATTAAAATAGAAGAAATGATGACCATTTCTCAGGAAGGTATATACATTTATCACCACCTGCTGTTTTTCCCTGGGGCTGGGAATTCTATAGCATCATTTGGCATGAGTTGAGAATAGCAAAAGACTATTGAGAATAGTCATCAGGTAAAGTTCAGAAAAAATAGAAGTCACAGATCTTTTGACACTCAATATCATCATATATAATGGAGTCATGCAAGACTCTTAACAGGCCCCATGCAATATGATTCTGTGCTCCAGCAAGAGGATTCCATCATCCTATTGCTCTCTCTGTAGAGCATTCAGTGGATAATCAAGCTACTAAGATACCAGAGAGACTTGGTGGAGGTGCCAATGGTTTACTGACTTATTAAATAAGAAACAATAATAACTCCTTTTGTGGGAGTGTGTGGGGGAGGGAAGACACCATCAGTCTTGTGATAAACTCAATTATGATGGACCTAGGCACACAACAACAGCAACAACAGTTTTGTTGTAATATGGTTCAGATGCATAGGGAGAGGGAGGTTCTGGAATAATTCAGAGTCCAGGAAACTCAATGTTAGACAAGCTCTCAAGATGGTTTTCAGACACTTCTGCTTATTGGTGCCAGCATACTTGAGTTTGCATGATAGCCAATTGTCATCCCTGCAATACATAGTCCAAAATATTGAATGAAATTATATCAGAAAGACAAATAGGTCACAGTAATTTTTTTCTCAAGTAGGCATTTTTAACCTTTTTGGAATCATGAATCCCATTAAGAAGCTCATGAAACTTTAAATACTCTCTGTGAAATATGAATTTCAGCAAATATTCCAAGTCTACTACATTGCACGATGTTCTGTGTGACTTTCATTTGATAGTCTACATAAAAACTTCACTAAGTATAAACTGAGACTCCCTGGTTGTTGAAAATAGTTAAGTGCTCCACTACCAATCAACAATTTTGTGATTTAAACTGACCGAGAAGCACCTCTGAAAATAGACTCAATGATCTGCTTCAAAAGGATTACAGCCTTGAAAATCCTTGTTGTTGTTGTTATGTGCCGTCGAGTCGGCCCCGACTCATAGCGACCCCTCCTTGGGTTTCTGAGGCAGTATCACTACGGAAGTAGGATTGCCCAACCTTCCTTCCGAGGAGTGGCTGGTGGGTTTGAACCGCCAGCCGTCTGGTTAGCAGGCAAGTGTCTTAGCCACTATGCTACCAGAGGTCCCTTGAAAATCCTATAGAGTAGTTTTACTCTGCACACATGAGGTCACCATGAGTTAGAATCAACTCAATAGCAACTAACAACATGTATAAACTACATTATAAACTCCCCAAACTAATTTATTCATATACTTATAGGATCCCATGCTCCCATGTTTAAAACCCTTAGTTTTATTTTTTCCTTAAATAATACAATTCATATTTTCTTTCACATAGTTTTTTTTTTTCAATTATTATAAAGACAATCATGTATATAAGTGGATATGTGAAACAAAATATAAGATTTTAAAGTTACCCTTGGTAAAGGTTAACTGCAATTGTTTATTGTATAAATAGACAGTAAGCTGTTAAATTTGATAAAACATTTTAGAAAAGTAACTCATTGAGATTATGGTCCCTACTTCATTAATTTTACTACATCACAGTAAAATGCAATAGTAATCCCGCCTCTCACACTATGATCTCATATTCATGTATGTTGAGAAAAGCTGAAATAGATTGAAATGGCCAAAAAATGATTTATTGGTATCCTGTTGAGCACAACTGTTCAGGTTATCTTAGTCTTTCTTGGTCTTCCTCCTACTTTATATGTTTTACAAAACCCACCACCCACTCTGTTGAAGGAAGGCTGGAAAATTTACCTCCATAATGATTTACTGCCTTGGGAACCCAAAGGAAGTCTCTATGAGTTGGAATCAACTGAATAACAATGAGGTATTTCTTTTTTTTTTTTTTTTAATAATAATGTAAATGGCTCTTTTTTCTAGGCATGTAAATGAATATTTCCCAGTGGAGAGCATTCAGTTTAACCAAGAGGTCAAAGATTTGAATCCATCAGCTGCTTCCTAGAAGAAAGATGTGGCCATTGATTTCTGTAAAGATTTCCTTGGAAATCTTTAAACCTTGCACAGAACAAAGAAAAAACAAAGACAGTAATCCAGGGTGAGGGAAACCATCAGCACATACAGAATATAGAGACCAAAAGGAGTCCGCTGATTTACTGCCATGGGGCTAATTACGTGTGATATAAAGCAAAGGAAATTATCACAAAATCATGATTGGTAGCAGGTCTATTCATTACTGTCTCAGAGGGCCTACAGAAGGAGGAAATGGACCATGGATTGAGATACATACAGGGATTTCCTTGGAAATCCTATAGGCCAGTTCTACCCTGCCCTGTAGTGTCACTGTGAGTTGGAATAGATTGGATGGCAATGGGTGTGTTTGAAAGACATAATGGATTACTGACCTATGGATCCTGAAAATTTGTATCTGTTTGCAAATTCACTTCAGTATTCCTAACTGCCAAAATGTGTGTCTGTTTTAGTTTCTTAGTGCTGCTATAACAAAAAGATAAAAAAATGAGTGGGTTTAATGAACAGGAATGTATTGTCTCACAGTTTAAGAGGTTTTATGTCTTAATTTAAAGAAAGCTTTAGGAGAAGTTTCTCTCTGTTTCAGCTCTGAGAGAAAATCCTTGTCTCAGCATCTGTAGAAAGCCATCCTTAGAATTTCTGGGCTTATAAACTGTCGTACCTCCTTTGACTTCAGGTAATGTAGGTTTTCCCACTGTGTCTACTTTCTTCTGTGCCTATTCTGCTCTTTTATATTTCAAAAGAGACTAGTTTGAAACACACACAATGCTGATATGGATTCATTAACATGAAAAAAAAGCTTGTTTCCAAATGGGATTACATCCACTTGCTTTGGGGGAATACAATTAAATTCATAACAATGTCCTTTAAATTATCCTTTGAACCTGTTTTTTTTTTTTTTTTTCCTTTTACCAGTTCTCTCATTAATTATTATGTTAAATGAAATCTTCAAAATGTGTTCATATTATATTTCTATGAGGATTATGATTTTAAATTCAAAATTTTTAATGCATATTTTATGTTTTTATCAGTCGTAAAGTGGAAAAATCATATAATTGCATGTACATGAGTCCTTACATTTTCTTACAAAACAATATTCCAATTTTGAAGCCCCTATTTAGTGCCATGGATTAGGTAGATAAAAGAGAAGATTTATTGATTGCTTGCTTCCTGGATTGATTTTTAACTGAAAGCATGAACGTCCTGTGTTAGAGATTAAATTCTAAAGAACCTGGTTTGTAGAAGGCTGCAGTCTACAGCAGGAACCCTAATTGCAGTTTGAATCTTGACATAAATTTAGACACCATATGAGTTCTTTGTGATCATTAAACAAGCAATATCGCTACTCAAAGACAAGTCCAAAACAAATTTAGGGAGGGGCAGTTTGTTTTCAGGAAGAGTTTGGTTGAAAGTAGATTATGCTCACACAAAGAACTAGGGAATTTGCCTGGGCATGTCCTTAATGATTTAAGGACAATAGCTCCATGTTATTTAATTTCAGTTAAGGTTTGGGATCCTGGTTTTATCTTAGAGCCACCTTGTGGCTATGACTCAGGGCTGCATGGTCATGAGTCATACCCTGACCAACACATATCCAGGTGATCAAGTCCCAGAAACAATCCTGTAACTCTTTTTAATCTATAATTTTGTACATATCTAATTTTATATCATATGTAATTAGACCCATGGCCATAAATCATTGGACTCCATTTGGTCTCTATATTCTGTACATGCTGATGATTTTCCTCATCTTGGGTGTCTGTCTTTGTTTTCCTTTGTTCTGTTTAAGGCTTGACAAAAGGGTATTTATAGAACATGTGTGAATCTAGAGTCTCTTTCTCCTATCATAAAAATATAAGATTTAAGAAGAATATCATTTTCAAGTCTTCTGCATTCAACCAATTGCAATTGTCTTTGCGATCATGTTTTTTTTTTTTTTGGTATTAGGAAAATTCAGCAACACAGTTCATATTCTTCCAAATTTAATGAGACAAGATGATTCTGGGCACACAAGTCTTTAAATAATACCAGGTGTTGTTATAGACTGAAAAGAGTAAAAGTAAATTATATTCACAACATATATTTTTGTTGAATGAAATATGCATTTATCACAAGATGATATTTACTCTTATTTCCAGTAGTGTCTTTATAATTATATTAGTATTCTTTAGATAATGAGTATTCAGATCATTTGGCTAAAAATCAAATGAGTTATCAGTTCTTTTGTCTGATTTCTGTGGAGTTACTTCTTCTTCAGGGAAATGGATTATGACAAAGTACAAATTCATTTTTGTTCTTTCAAAAAAAAAAAAAAAAACAAGCTTCAATTAAATGTTAACACCCCAGGTGTTTTACATCTCTTCAATAAAAACATTATCACTTCAGCTACTCAGACAGAGAGGTACATCAAAAATCCAGATGCTTCATACATTTCCTTTTGAATTCAATGCAGAAAGTTAGGGAAACTATCTGCATGTGAATTACTTTCTATAATGGAAGGCATCCTGACGCTGATTAATTGCTAAGCAAAACCTATAGTCACTGGAATGGCAGTTATATGCAAATATCAGAGGCCAATTTAAGAAGGATTGGAATGACATTCTACTTAGAAGAAATTTAATTTTCAGGACATAAGTGCAGGATACTAAGATTGCAGGGATAGGAGAAAAATAAGGCAACATAATTTAAAGGTAGAGTACTTTTTTTCTTCCTTTTCAGATTGGTCCACACTTCATGTTATGAAAATAATTATTTAAAAACACAGGACATTTTTATTGACTAAGAGAACTTTTCCAGAATATGTCTTAGAATAAGTAAAATGTAGTTCTTTCCCTTGGATTATGAAGACCAACAGTGAACAGGTCGGCTAAAAAGACAAATGAAGGATTTTGAAATTTCAATTATAATGGGTCTCTGTAGTAAAAATTTATTTTGCAGTGTGTGAGAATGACATCAATCTAGTACAACTATAACATCAGCACATGAGGGGATGGTAGAATGTTCAAAGAAAATTTCCATTTGCCTCAACATCTATGATAAAATTATTCTGTGTCATCTCTTTTTAAACTCTGTTGTTGTTGTTAAGTGCCGTCAAGTCGTTTCCAACTCATAGCGACCCCATGCACAGCAGAACGAAACACTGCCCGATCCCGCGCCAGCCCCACAGTCCCTGCTATACTTGAGCCCATCATT
>NW_006921735.1:5287128-5296605 GCF_000298275.1 Orycteropus afer afer
ACGCCCGTGCTTACCTTGCTCCCGGAGACCCGGTCCCTCTCGGGAGGGTAACAAGGGAAAGTGTTCAGTGCAGATCAGTGAGTAAGCACAAGCCCAACCATGCTTACCTTGCTCCCAGAGACCCTCTAGGAAACTCTAGGAATATATATATTAAAAACTTAGATTGCTTACAGAAACATCAAAAAAATAGTGTAACACAATATATTTATTGTGGGTAGATATGATTTTGCTCTGTTAGATATAAATTGCTATGAGTCTGAAGAGACTGGACAATTGGACAACTGTACAACACCTAACTACAACAGGAAACACTATTAGAATCAGGCAACTTCACCCAAACATGTTTGAGAAACACAGTTATATAGGTCATTGTTATGTTAAATTCTCAGAATATAACATCAAAGTCCCAGAAAGGTTTCAGAGTCCATCACTTACAGAATTAGAATTACCAAGGACACACTGCACATCCTAAAACACAGCCTCTAGTCAGACTCTGGAGTACCTGCTTCTGGAACCTGGCTGCACATAGATAATTTTCCAAAAGAGCCCAATGCCTAAGCTGCTTACTAAGCTGTTGTTTGACCAGAAGATTAGTCTAGGAAATCAGTTCCTTCAAGGTTCAAAATGATACCTACAGCCTTATGGTCTGTGTAGTCACCCCGATTACGTGAACCCAGAAATGTGGATTCCAGTAGAATCAAAATGATTTTACCACAGAGAAGAATGAAATCTGAAAATATATATTGTTCATTTTGCAAATGGTGTAACTGCTAAGAGTAGGTGGCATGGCTGAAATATATAGTACATGGAGTATCAATGTAAATTCTAGGATCAGATAATAAAAACTCAGGCTATACAGTTTGGTCTTAAGCAGACTTTCAGAAGTTCCCAACCTGGAACTCAATCAATCATTCACTCAACAAATATTTATTTATTCATTCATTCATTTAATAAGGAAATTTAATTATTTACCAATCACATAGTATGCTTTTCTCATTTTTTTAGGTGCTAAATTAGAATATGACAGACAACTCTCTGCCCTTTAAGAATCAACATTGGAGCAAGAAAATAAATAAATATTTGTAGCAAATTGATGGTATAATTTATAACTGGGATTTTTTTTAAAAAGAAAATATACAAGAGCTTGACATTTATGTTTGTATCTTGGAAATATAGATACCAAGGAAGACTTGCAGTAGTTTACAATATATTTGTCTTCTTATCTGTATTCAAGAGTTATAAATGTGTTTTATTCATAACCAAGTGGTAGAAATTTATTTCACCTGATGCTGGAGAGAAATTTGCCTGGACACTGGCACTGCAAGAGCAACCTTAGAATGCCATCTCCATCACAAACCCAATCTATTCCTCTGCGAAAATGTATGAGGAAGAAAAAACATTGAAAGTGGCGTCTAAAAGACCTTTGTCTCCTCTATGATCATGGCTCTCCAGACTCCTTCACCAGTAGGATGATGGTCCAATAACTCCTAAAAGTGAGACACCCCATGTTGTATAGATTATCCCAAAAGTATGTACTTCCACTTGGAAGAATTTTTATAATAATCCAAAGAAGAGAAAGGATTGCCTGTAAATTATCTACCATTCTTCTACTTCTGTTTCTGGGTACCTTTTCTAAACTGCAGGTGGTCCCTGAGGAAAATCATTAATTTTCAAATATTCAAACTCTCATAAAATATGGACTGATACCCCTAAGCATATCACTCACACATGCTGAATTAAATCTTTAATACAGGAAAATCAGGTAACAAACAAACACGTTGTTGTTGTTGTTAAGTGCTGTCGAGTCATTTCTGACTCATAGCGACCCCATGCACAGCAGAACGAAATACTGCCCAATCCCGCGCCAGCCCCACAATCCCTGCTATACTTGAGCCCATCATCGCAGCCACTGTATCAATCCATCTCCTTGAAGGCCTCCCCCTCTTTCGTCGACCCTCCACCCTACCAAGCATGACATCCTTCTCCAGGGAATGGACAAACACATTAGATCATCTGATTTTGGTGTTCCAAGTTTGTGCAGTCAACTGAGGCTTGTATTTATAGATTTACTCTTTTTATAGTGTGAAATATGTAAGAATCACACAATCGTAGATACTACTAGGAAAATGTATCATTCTCAAGATAAAACAGACAAAATAGAATACAAAGCAGAGCAACTGGAAATATATAACTGAAGACTGTAAAATTGGCACTGTTTTGTTAGAGATTTATGATATTCCTGGTTCTCATTGAAAAGAAGCCCCTTTATTTTATATAAGATGTTTTTTCTCTTCTAACATTCAGATTACATACATATTTCAAGGAAGGATTATACACACAAATGTGGGAACTGTCTTTATTACGAATAATAGTGCAGCGAACATCTTTATAAACTTTGGTCTGTATCTCTGATTATCTTACCATGCCTATTTTCATAATAGGAGCTCTGGTGGCATAGTGCCTAAGGAACGGTACTGCTAACCAGAAGGCTGACGGTTCAAACCCACCAGTCACTCCTCGGAAGGAAGATTGAGCAATCTACTTCCATAGTGATACTGCCTTGGCAACCCAAGGAGGAGTCGCTATGAGTCAGATCTGACTCGAAAGCGGTGAGTTTGGTTTGGTATTTTCAAACTGTCTGCACTATGGCTGCACTATGGGTAACATTACTGTGAAAATATATATATCATAGGAGCTCTGGTAGCATAGTGCCTAAGGCGCTTGACTGCTAACCAGAAGGTTGGCAGTTCAAACCCACCAGCCACTTCTCGGAAGGAAGGTTGGGCAATCTACTTTCATTAGTGATACCGCCTCAGAAACCCAAGGAGGGGTCACTATGAGTCGGGGTTGACTTGACCGCATATAACAACAACAACAACATATATACATCATATCACATTATTTCATTATACTAGATTTATTAAGTGAGATTACTGAATTAAATGGATAAGGATGGATATTAGCACTCTTGACAAGATTTTTATATTTTAAAGCTATTTTACAATTTGATAAGTAAATTAAATGTTTTCTTGTATGAATTTGGATTTCTTTTATTTTAACTCTCTTGACTACTATTTTACATGTTAATGAGAAATTTGTATATATTTTAATGATTTTTCTGTTGTGTATTTATCTTACTTTTATTAATCTGTGGGAGCTCTAGTGGCTTAGTGCCTAAGGCATTTGACTACTAACCAGAAGTCTGACAGTTCAAATCCACCAGCCACTCCTTGGAAGGAACGTTGGGCAATCTACTTTCATTAGTGATACTGCCTTGGAAACAGAAGGAGGGATTGTTATTATGAGTTGGATCCAACTAAATGGCAGCAAGTTTGGTTTTTGGTTTGGTTTAATTAATCTGTAAATACTAGTCAATAGAGATGAACTTTTGCCATATTTATTATCAATATTTTAACTAATTATTTTTTAAGCAAAGGCATAATATAAAAGCTATGTTCTTATAATTTTCAATTTTTCTATGTATGGAATTCTCCCTAAACAGTCCAAAGTCTCTTCTGCCTTAGATCAGCTAGGGTAGAAATTAAAATTATTAAAAACAGGGCTGATAAAGGGAGAGGTGTTCCTATTTTGTTGCCTACATTTAGATTTTGATTCTTCAGCAAGACAGGCAGTAATATTTTGCAGCAAGAAAGGCAATCTTGTCAAGAAACAATTTTATATAATTCTTTATCTCCCAATTTAACACTGGATTATACGGCTCTATATAAGGAACATGATGCCTAGAGAAGAAGATAAAGAGGAAAAAGACTGTCGAGGGCCAGCTATGTAATTTAGAGAGCCAAGTATAAAATGAAAATGCAAAGTATGTCAAGACAGTAATAGTAGAGCATTAAACCAAGTTGAGGCTCTATGCAATCACACTGGTCAAATGCCCAAATTGCCAGCCCTAAGTCTATCTTTTTTTTTGACACTTTTAGATTGTGGGAAGACCAGAATATTTTATTTATTTATTTTAAGTAAACTAAATTCATTGTCATCCATTTGATTCAGACTCATGGTGGCCCCATGTGTTACAGAATACAATTGCTCCACAGTGTTCTCTTGGCTATAATCATTATGGAAGCAGATCAGCAGGATTTTCCTCCACAGCACTGCTGAATGGATTTGAATTGCCAACCTGTGGATTAGTTGTCTTGTGAAAAGGGGAGATGTAGGGACAGTTTGAGATGTGAGAAACTGAAGGCAAACGTTTAGTGCCTGAATCTGATTAGGATTGGTACAGATATTAATATAATAAGGAGCCCTAGCGGTGCAGTGGTTAAGGCATTCAGCTGCAAACCAAAAGATTAAACTTTGAATCTACAAGCCTCTCTGTGGGAGAAAGATGAGGTAGTCTGCTTCCATAAAGATTTCTGGCTTTGAAAACCCTATGGGGCAGTTCTACTCTGTCTTTTAGGGTTGCTATTAGTTGGAATTGATTTGATGCCAGTGGGTTTGGTTTTGGTTTACTGATATATGCTTTAGGGATGGTAGACACACAGATGAGGGGCTTGGAATGAGGGTTGTTGAGTTGTCATTTTTTGATAAGTGATTTCTTTCCCCATTTGAATAAATTTTGTCTCACGGAGAAAAAGTCTGCCTATTCAAATAAACAAACTATTATCTTAGAAAGGGGCTGGCTGAGCAGATAATTGGATATTCTGGAAGTTTCTGAAGCAAAAAATGAAGTTATTTACTGGTATATACTCTTATGTTGCTGGGAAATATTTTTCAGAAATAAAAAATGAAGTTAAGTTAATGGAGGCAGCAGTAGTTCTTAGTTCTGTTAAACTATAGGCTTCAAGTGATCTCAGTCTTCTTTAGACTCACAAAATGTAGTTGTTGTTGTTATGTTCCTTTGAGTCTGACCTGACTCATAGCGACCCCTCCTTGGGTTTCTGAGACAGTATCACTACGGAAGAAGATTGCTCATCCTTCCTTCTGAGGAGTGGCTGGTTGGTTTGAACTGCTAGCCCTCTGGTTAGTAGTCAAGTTCCTTAGGCACTATGCTAACAGAGATCCCTACAAAATGTAGTAGTTAAGATATTTGGCTGCTAACCAAAATGTCAGTGGTTTGAACCCACAAGCTGCTCTGCAGAAAAAAGATGAGGTAGTCTGCTTCTGTAAAGATTTACAGCCGTGGAGAACCAGTGGGGGTCTCTATGAGCAAAATCAACTCAATTACATTGAGATTGGCTTAGGATGACATCCAGTAAAAAGGAGCTCTGCTTATGCATTGTTAAAACATATCACTGCTACCCAAAGGTCAACAGTTCAAACTCACCAACTGCTCCTCAGGAGAAAGATGAGGCAGTCTGCTTCTGTAAAGATTTACAGCCTTGGGAACCCTATGGGGCAGCTGTATTCTGTCCAGTAGGGTGACTATAGGGTCAGAATCAATTTCGTGCCAGTGGATTTGGTTTTGGTTTTGTATGCAGTAACAGCAACAGACACTCCTAAAGTAATTTTCAATCTTGTTTAACATGACCAGCCTAGACAAAATTTTAAAGAAAGTAAAGTTCTACAACTTTCTTCAATATCTGCAATTTTATTCCTTCCAAACCTCTTGTATTCTGGTCTATGTTTCAGTTCTACCTTGTTCCTCACTTAAAAAACTGTTACACCCCTCAATATTTGACTATAACATGGGGTTAATGTTAGGTTGAGTGAAATAAGTCCATCACAAAAGGACAAATATTCTTGAGTCCATTAATGTAAAAACTCAAGGAAAGATTTACACAGGAAAGGGCATTTTCTTTGTTGGTTACCAGGGATGGGAGGAAAGGGGAAAAGAGAGAAAATAGATGGATAATTAAGAGACAGGCTTGATATTGGTGAAAAACCGACTGCTGTCGAGTCAGGTCTGACCCATAGCAACCCCCCTCTTGGGTTTCTGAGGCAGTATCACTACAGAAGTAGATTGCCTAACCTTCCTTCCAGGGAGTGGCTAGTGGGTTTTAACTGCTGGTCTTCTGGTTAGCAGTCAGATGCCTTAAGCACTATGCCACCAGAGTTCTCAATTGATATGGGTGAAGGTCTTTAAAAAATAAAGAAGGAAATAATATAAATAAATAAAAGAACTGAATAGAATAATAAACCTTCTAGCAGTACATTTATTTGGTGGTTACTGTACTGCTTTAATAAACACTTCAGCAAAACATGTATATACATATCTAGTTGGCACAATTTGTCCTATTAGAATGTGCAACATACAAAAGATAAGTCTTTTGGGAAAATAAATTACTTAGCACATAGTATATTTTCTGGAAATGTTTATTAAACACATAATGGATTGAGTACTAACTCTTTTCAATATTTTTAAGTTTTTATTTGCTGACGTTAGTTGTTGTGGGCTTAAACAAGATATTGAATTGATGTTTTCACATGAACTAAGATCAGATTAAATAATCATAACTCATCAATCATCTTTTGGTAGTTATTTAGTGTAATGTAATGAAAACACTGGCTTGAGAGTGAGGAAATCTTGGTTTTAGTTCTGTTTCTGTCACTAAATGATTGCAGAACTCCATATAGTACTTGGGAGCTCTGGTAGCATAGTGTCTAAAAGCACTTGACTGCTAACCAGAAGGCTGGCAGTTCAAACCCACCAGCCACTCCTCGGAAGGAAGGTTGGGCAATCCTACTTCCGTAGTGATACTGCCTCGGAAACCCAAGGAGGGGTCTCTATGAGTCGGGGCCGACTCGATGGCACATAACAACAACAACAATAAATATAGTACTTAAAAAAAAAAAAACAACTCACTGCCATCAAGTCAATTCCAATTCATAGTGACCTCCATTGGGTTTCCAAGGTTGTACATTTTACAGAAGTAAATTGTTCCATCTTCTTTCTATAGAGCAGCTGGTGGGTTTGGACTGCTGACCTTCTAGTTAGCAGCTAAATACCTTATCCACCCCACCATTATAGCTCCTTTTATATCACTTTGTTACCCCCAATTCCATTTTATTTATTGATCAACTGAAGAAATTGGACTAACTGATCTCTAAGACTAATGCCAGTTCCATCTTCTTTGATGGCTGAATCTAAGTTGTGCAGCATCTTCTACATGAGCTGGTTTTGTGTGGAAAGTTTCTTTATTTCCTTACCTGCATTTTCCAGTCACTGGTGCTAAATATGAAATGTCATCTTGTCACATATTGCCAATTTATTGTAAAGTTTATTATTTTATATCTGTTTAAAGTATCTGCAAGTATTCCAAAGCAGTTCAGAAGTTTCCAGAGCATTCTGGAATAAGTAAGAAGCCTTGTTTACCAAAAGCAAATTAAGAAACTTATCAAGGTAATAATAGTAAGTTGGGAGCCAAGGAGGGACAATGGTTGAACTCCTCAGATTAGCTACCCAGGCTGTCAGTTCCCTCTCAATGAAGATAACCTCCCTATACACAGCAGGCACAGACACTTCAATATGGGACTCATTTCTGATGCTGAATCTTTTTTTTTTTTTTTTTATTTGCAGCAATGAGTCATTTTTAGGTGTTGTTTCCTTCTTCAATTCTCCCTCAGCTGGTTTGGACTTGCAAGGATTTCTCAACTTGTGGTCCAATGATATTCCCTTTTGTCTTTTTGCAGTGACTTTGGATTTATTGCTACTTTTTACTAATTTATAAGGATGAGGAACATAAGAGAAAGAGGCTGTAACGTGTGTCCAATCATTCATTTTTCAACCCTGGTGGTCTATAGGTAGATAGAAAGTGAAAGAGTGAAGAGCACGTTGAAGAAGGATGTAACCTTTATGGAAGCAGACTGCTGCTTCTTTCTCCCACGAAAGACTGGTGGATTTGAACCACTGACTTTTTGGTTAACAACTATCTATTTGACAACTGCTCCCTCAAGGCTTCCTGAAGACTGTAAGCCTCCAGATAAAGTATTTGTAGTGATAAACATAAATTACCTGTCCAGGCAAAAGGTTAGTACACAGAAATGAGAGAAAATGTGGTTCTGTGGGTGTATAGGTATGTATGAGTATGATAGAACCACCATCTGACTCTCAATACCTACATCACAACGCTACATAAATGAGAGGATAAAAGTTTTAATCAAGTCATCTCATGATAAAAAAAAAAAAAAAAAAAAAATCATATATAATGTCAAGTGTAAACTTTAATAAGTGATTCTCATACCTTTTGATCATTCATGGCTGAACTCAGCATCCCAGTCCCTCTCTGTCTTAGATTGGGCTCTCCAAAAAACCAAAAAAAAAAAACCCAAAAAAACAAACTCACCACCACCACTGAGTCGATTCTGACTCATAGAGACCTCCATTGGGTTCCTGAGGTGGTATATTTTTACGGAAGTAGATTGCCCAGTCTTCCTTCTACAGAGTGGCTGGTGGATTTGAACCATGAACTTTCTGGTTAGCAGAAAGTGCTTTAGGCACTGTGCCACCAAAGAAGTAAAACCTGTTAAGTTTATATATGTATATATACAGAAAGATTTATCTTAGGAAAATGGCTCACATGGTTGTAGATACTGGCAAGTACCAAGTCCGTGGGTCAGATGTCAGGTGGGAGACTTCTACTATTAACTCATGTAGGTGCAGAAGCTGATGAATCCAAGATCAGAAGGCAATATGGCACTCTACTGGCTCAAGTTCCAAGAACTGGGGGTGATACGATGAGAGCCAAATGCAGGATACAGAGTGAGCAAAAAGTTAGAGAGCTTTGCCAGAAAGCCCATGTATATTCAATGTAGGACACATCCCTAAGTAGATTCCCTTTCAACTGATTGGCTGGTCATAGAAGATCTCCTATTAAATTATATCAGATCTCATCATGGGAAATGACTATATCATTATGTAATTGCCAAACCAGAGAATCATAGCCCAGCCAATTTAACACACAACATTAATCATCACACTCTCTGTAACTGTGACCTACAGAAGCATTTAATTTATTTTCATATTTTTCCTACCCTTTTATGTTGGCTTTAAACTGATATTTAATTAAGTTTATAAACAAGAAATATGGGAAGGATGAGGAAAAAGAGATTGTGAATCCATTCTACACTCCCAGGCAAGTCAGTACTGGAGCTTCTCTAGTATTTTCTTTCAGTTAGTTCAGATTACCTTTTACATAAAAATATCTGCTGCACTGGACAAAAGAACCAAAGTAAATACAGGAAGTTTTAAAAAAAACAAGATATTCAGCATGTTTAAAATAATGAGTTTATTTTTTTAAATTCATTAATCAAATTTGATTTTATAACAAAGCCAATACTATATCTCTAGCTTAAAATTATGCTACTGTTGTGTGTTGTCAAGTTCATTCCAGTTTGTTGCAACTGTTTATGACAAGAGTGAAATTGCCCCATAAGGTTTCCTAGACTGTAATCTTTGTTGTTGTTTGTTGTTAAGTGCTGTCGAGTCATTTCCAACTCATAGTGACTCCATGCACAGCAGAACGAAACACTGCCTGATCCCGTGCCAGCCCCACAATCCCTGTTATACTTGAGCCCATC
>NW_006921735.1:5299730-5312529 GCF_000298275.1 Orycteropus afer afer
GCTTTTAATCCCCTTTCTACTTGTCTTCCCGCTTGCTACTTCGGGCATCCCTGAGTTGTCTCTCCTCACCTGTAACCCTGGGGCTGACTGCTCTTCTGTCTGGGTTCCTGGCTTTTTATCCCCTTTCTCCTGCTCTTCTGGCCTGTAATCTTTATGGGAGCAAATTGCCAGGTCTTCTCTTCCACAGAGTAGGTGATGGGTTTGAACTGCCAAATTTTGGGTTATCATTTAACCATTGGCTTCCCAGGGCTTCTTGCTTATAGCTCTTACTATTATCATTTCAATTACCATGACCCACATTACTATTTAATTTATCAACATTTATTTTCTTAACCACAATGCTCATGAAAATGTTATATAACATCTTAGCTAAGGACTTTTTTAGTTTTAAAAATCCCAATTTTCTTATCCAAAAAATACCTACATATATATTCTGAAGTAAGTAATATTTCAACATGTTAGTTTCAAGCAGAGAGGTATTTATGGATTTATTCAACATATAACTTATTGTTATAAAATATAAAGAAAAAAATAAATTTGTGCACTATGTTTGGATGAACACAAAAGGTCATGCTTTGAATTTTATTGCCAAATAAGAGTCATACAAAGTCAACGTTTTCTATGATTTTTCAGTATTGTGAATATGACTTATTTGCACACATCTCAATGAATTCTTGTGGTTAGTCTTTATTTTGCCCTAAGATATTTTTCTGTTCCATGTAACTTGTTTCTAAGCCCTGTTTAAGTGAAAGATAAACATGAGTGTTCACAAGTTTGAAGATGCACCTACAAAAGAAAGCTTCAAAAGCTTTCACTATTCTTCCACCAACCTTCAACAATAACCCCAAATCAACTTTCTCTTCTGAGTGAGTACAGTTAAGCTTCATTAATTTATTTTTAAATTATGTTTATTTATTAATATTGTTGTTTATTACTTATTCTTTTTTACTCACTATTCAATTTATATATTTTCCTCTCTGTCAGTATTCTAAATCTTGGATTACTATGATATATACCATAATTTTATCACTACATTTAGTATTAATATGGATAATTCATGTTTTTCACTTAATGACACTTGTGGTGGTTAATGTTATGTATCAGTGGCCTAGTGCCTAAGGCATTTGACTGCTATCCAGAAGGTTGGTAATTCAAACCCATTAGCCATTCTGCAGAAGGAATACTGAGAAATATACTTCCATAATATTTACCACCTCAGAAACCCAAGTGGGGTCTCTATGAGTCAGAATCAACTTGATGGCAGTGAGTTTGATTTGAGTTTTTATCAACCTGGTTTGGCAGACATTATATACTCCACTCATTCTCCATTTTGTGATCTGATGTGAATAGCCAGTAGTTAGAAGGGGAGTTTCCTTGGGGATGTGTTCTGCATGGATATTGTAGCAAAGTTTTTGCTCTCTCTTGATCCTGCATTCATCTCATCATCTTCTGACATCTGCTTCTTGGGATATGAAAAGGTTTCAGCCTCCTGCCTGACCTGAAGATTTTGAGTTTGCCAGGCCCTGCAACCATATGAATCATGAGAAGCCTCCAGCCTGATGCATGACCCCAGCTGTCACAATTGTGTAAGCCATTTCCTTGAAATAAATCTCTGTATATATTTATATATATGCTTCACTTGTGTGGTAGTTAAAGTTGTGTCTTGTTGACTGTGTTTTTGAATGGCTGGGCAGCTAGATGTAACCATTCCCCATGATGAGATTGCAGTCATCTCCATGGTGGAATGTTCTGTGAGCAGCTCAGTAGTTGCCTTCAGGGTGGGAACTGATTCTAGTACATAAGGAGAAGCTTTGAGAAGGTCTCTAGCTTTGGGGCACATTTGGATCTTGCATATGGCCAAGTCATTAGTTCCTGGACTTGAGCTTTTGGCCTGTTGTTTTGCCTTCCAATCTTGGGATTGTTCCTTGACTTGAACCAATGGTCTGCCATGTTGCCTGATGATCTTGGGATTGTGCCTGCTGATCTGGGGTTTGTCAGTCTCAGCAGCCTGCAGCTATCCTATTCCAGTGGGACTGGAATAAGAGGCAGAGATGAAGCCAAAGATTGAGGAGCGTTCATCCAGCCTCTAGGGATGGCACTTTGAATTTGGGCTTCTGGCCTTCTAAACTGTAAGAGAATAAATTTTTGTTTGTTAAAGCCATCCACTTGTGATATTTATGTTATAGCAACACTAGAGAATCAAAGCAACTGGTTTTACTCCTCTAGAGAACTCAGCCTAAATCAGCACTTAAAAGCAAGGTTTTAAAAAATTAATTAAAGTTGTTAAGTAAGAAATTTATTTTTTTGGTGCTGTCTAGTAGATTTTCAACTCATAGCAACCCTGTAAGGATGTCTGCTGGTGCAGTGCATAAGGCATCTGATTGCTAATCAGACGGTTGGTTGTTCAAACCCACCAGCTACTCCATGGAAGGAAGATCAGGCAATCTACTTCTGTAAAGGTTTACTGCCTTGGAAACCCAATGGGGGGTCTCTATGAGTCAGAATTGACTTGATGGCAATGGGTTTTGGTAGCAACCCTATATGACAGACTAGAACTGTCCAATAGGGTTATCTAGGTCTATTTTTATGGGAGCAGATCTCCAGGTCTTTCTCCTGTGGAGCCAGTGGGTGAGTTTGAACTGACAAATGTATTGATTACCAGCCAAGTGCTTGTCCAAAGTGAGGAGTAGGTGTGCAAAATTTCTATCCATTGTCATTATACAGTGTATATGTGTTGCTACAGTATGCTTTTCAAAAGGGTGTAAAAATTATTTTTATACAAATAAAAAATACACATCAAAGATTTTACTCAACTCATTGACTAAAGAGAGAACCAGTAAGATGTTAAAACTAGTTCAAACAGAAGTCAAGGAATGGAGATTTATGAGGACAGTAAAAGAAATGCTAAAAAAAGTTTGCTACTGGACACAAAAACTGATTAATGCCTTACAAAGCAATAAATTATAACTTTTGGAGTTATTCTTTCTCCTAAACAAAAGTAATGCACATTATGATTGAATAAGAATCAGTGGTATTGTTCTCAGTCAAGAAACATTTTCATAATTATCAGTTTTCTACAAGTTCTACAACCTTTATTCTTTAAAAGTTGTAAAATGTCCTAATTAATTGTAAGCAGATAATCTAATAAATATAACCAGCCCTAGAAAATTATATAATCCCTAATTAGGTTGATTATCACAGTCAGTTCTCAACACTACACTGAAAAGACATTTAGCATTCTCTTTTGCCTATTTCCTTGTCTTAGATAATTCTTAACAGTATCTTTGTACATGTTTGGTTATCTTGTGCTGCTCTAACAGAAATATACCACAAATGGGATGCGTGTATAAACAGGAGTTTATTCTCTTACAGTTTGGAGGCTTTAAGTCCGAGTTCAAAGTACCAGACTCTAGGAGCTGGGTGAAAGCCCCTCAACCTTGGGCTTCAGCTCTGCCTCCTGCTCCCAGCCCACTGAAGGTAGAGGCTTTTCTTCACTCAGACAGTTGCAGGCTGCTGAGACTTACAAGCCCAAGGTTGACAAGTAAAAAGGCACAGTCCTGATGTTATCAAACCATATGACAAGCCATTAATTCAAGTCCATTGTAAGTCCCAAGGTTGGCAGAGTATGGCACACTGCTGAAAAATGACACAGCTATATGCAGGATCTAAGCATGTCATAAGATAGAGACCATTCAAAGCTGTTTCTTTTATAAGGGAAGCAGAACTCATACCCAAAGCAGCTACTCTGCTGCTCCAGTAGAGTCTACCATGGAGTTAATTACCAGTCTCACCATGGGGAATAACTACATTCAGTTGCCCAGCCACTCACCCAGGCGCAGCCAAGTTGACACACACACTTAACTACCACAGTGCATATGTGTATATGCTTATATCAAGGTTAAGGTAGTTGAAAGAAAGACAATTTTAAGATATTACATTAAAAGGCAAAGAGAAAGAAAGTGTTAATATTCAACTTTGATAGCCAAAATCATATTTTTGAGACTGCAGTAAGACAAAGTTTTTGAAAGCAAGGCTGGTTCAAAAGGAAAAAAAAAAAAAAAAGCAAAATTATTTTATAAATCCTTTTCATGTATCAAAAAGCTTTCTGAGAACTTGGTTGTTGAGTTTCACCTAAGCAATTTCCCCAAGAGGATAAAATGGAGTGATATCTGCCATCCACAGCCCTGGTGGATTAATGGGATAACAGCAGATAGAAAAAAGAAGGCAGACAGTCAGGCAGAGGGCCAGGTCTTGTTTCTTTGGACAGAAGTCCTATCACAAGGGATTGATTCCTTTCATTTAGGAGAATTCCAAACCACAGAAGTGTCTGCTCAATTTGTCTTCAGGTTTCTTGACAGATTCTTCATATCAGGATACCCAATATAGCCATACAGAAAAATCTTGGTAGCACAGCATGCCAAGGCAAAGGGAACACCTGGATTTATCTCACTCAATCAGCCTTGTGATTGTTGTGGGTGGAGTGGGATCTGGAATCTCCTACATGTTTCTGAAGGGCATCACTAGGGTGAGAAACCAAACCTACTGCCATCAAATCACTTGTGACTCATAGCAACCTTAATGGGCAGAATGGAATTGCTGCATATGGTTTCCAAGGCTATAAATCTTTTTAGAAACAATCACATCTTTCTCCACAGAGCATACTGGTGAGTATGAACTGCTGACTTTTTGGTTAGCAGCTCAATGCTTTGACCACAGTGCCCCTAGAGCTCTTCACTAGGGTACAGGCAAGACATTTCTATAGCAAGGCCTCTGGACAACATTGTGACAGGGACTAAATGAAATCATACCCAGTTCTCATCAAGCTCCACAAGCAGAGAGAACCAAGATGTGTTCAATTTATCCTGGTTAAACTAAAAAAGACCAAACTGTTATTCAGCCACAGATTTCAACAGAAAATGTTAGCAGATGACTTGGAGTTCTGAAGACCAGAACCACTTACACAGCCACAGTCAACATCTCAAAGGGAAGTTCAGATATGCTATTAAAAAAAAAAAAAAAAAATGCTGATGAGTCAATTCTAACTCATGGTGATCCTATGGTGTCAGAGCAGAACTGTGCTCCACAGGTTTTCCAATAACTGACTTCTCAGAACAGACCTTTCTTCCAAGGCACCTCGGGGTGTCTCTAGCACTGAAGGCAAGAATTCTCCCACTGAGCCTCTACTACCCCCCTTTTGAATCATTTAGGGGACAATATTATAAAAAATCTGGGTAGGCTCTGCAGTGGGGTTTGAAAGTGATAAAACTGCTTCCCAGAGGCTGGAACAAGGCACTAGGAAGCCTCCATCCTTGCTTTTCCTTGTGCCATCTCTGCTGAGGAGAGGTAGGACAAGCATGCTGGGAATTAAAAAAATAAATAAATAAAATGAATTACTAGGGCACAAGTATATAGCCCACGAGACACAGAAAATCCAGAAAGGGGAGAGGAAAATTGTAAATAAATAAATAAATAATAGGATAAAAACGTAAAGTAAATTAAGAGTAGGAGCCCTGGCTGGGTAGTAGTTAAAGTATTTGTCTGCTAACCAAAAAGTCAGGGGTTTGAATCTAACTGCCACTCCATGGAAAAAGATGAGACTGTCTGCCTCTGTAAAGATTTGCAGCCTGGAAAACCCTGTGGGGCAGTTCTACTCACAGGTTCACTATGAGTTGGAATAGACCCAGTGGCAGTAGGTTTGGTTTTGGGGCGTTTTGAATGATCGATCTTTAGGAAGCAGTGAGTGCAAACCAAAAATTTCACAAACATGAAAGCTATGAGGGAACTCAATATTGTCCTTGGACCACTGTCTGCTGAACAGATATTTTTCATTTGAAGTAAGTATAATGTTTAGCTTAATCCAGTTGTTCTCAAGTACAGACCAGCAATATCTGCATCAATTGGGAAATTTCAGAAAAAGAAATTCTCACACTCCACCCTAGTCTACCTAAATCAGTAATCCTTCTTTAACAAGACGACCAGGTGATTGTGATGCACGGTAAGTAATGCTTACAAAATCACTAGTCCCATAGAGTGAAAAAATCATGGTAACTATCATATAATTGTATTTGTACTAAGTCATAGGAAAGCATAGAATATATCAGCTGAGGCAATCTTGAATGTAGTAAAATGATAAGCGAATATTTTGACTTAAAAACAAGATATAGATTTCAATGAAGGAATTAAATGATTGTGTATCAAACATAACATCTGGACCCATCAAATATGTGTGTGTATGTGTTTGTGGCTTGAATGTCATTTTTCTCATTTTGTAGTTGAAGCAATTACTATAGAAAATGTAATCATAAAAGGACTTTAATGATCCCAGCCTGAATTAAAAAATTAAAATATCTATGATACAAAATAAAAGAGAGAGATTAATTTGTGTTAAAAATCCATAATATGTAATAATACTAAAAATTTAATGGGATATTATGAAAAATAAGAGGAATAAATATTAAAAGTTCCTGTCACCTTTTGATATGACACCAAGCCTTTTGTTTTGTTCTGTTTGAAAAATGAAATTCAGTTAGTTATAAAAGCATAGGCGAAAGTGCACTAAGATAAATGAAGAGCTTAAATTCACTGTTCAAAAAAATTCCTTGATAGTTCCCCAGAGACCAGAATTCTTTTGGCAAGGAATTAAGTGGAGTGCAAGGAGACCAGGGCTGCCCCACTCAGGTCTCTAAAGGCAAACTTTGCTCTTGTGTCTCAATCAAGAGCATGAAGAGACATCAGAAACAACCAGGCCAAAGGTCTAAAGCCACTGAGATGGGAGATAAAAGATGGAGCTAATCAGATGCTTAGATGATCCAGGTACCAAAGCACGGATTTAGGATGAAAGCACTCAGGTATTTCAGACTCAGGAAACAGAGCTTGACCTTCGGGCTCAGGGAGAATGTGCAGGGCTCAAATTATCTCAGAGGTCAGGGATTATAAATGAAGGACTGTTGATAAAAATACAGATGGCAGTAAATTACCTCAGTGCCTTGTGACCTGAAAGGTGTATTTGCCCTGTTATTCTATTCTATGTGCCATCTTTTATCTCTGCTACCATTCTGAGATTTTCTCCTGGAGTTCTTTTCTTTCTTTCTTTTTTGTTAACTTTAACACAATCAATTTTTGTTATTCCACTGAAAGAGGAAAGTCTTAATATCATCAGTGATTATGCTGTACCTTGAACCTCTGGTGGTGTAGTGCCTATGGCATTTGAATTCTAACCAGAAGGCTGGTGGTTCAAACCCACAAGCTAGTCCTCTGAAGGAAGACTGGGCAATCAATCTACTTCCATAGAGATACTGCCTCAGAAACCCAAGGCGGGGGTTGCTATGAGTCGGAATCTACTCAACAGCAATGAGTTTGTTTTTTTTGTGGACATTTTAATAATGTTAGCTGTTTATATACAATTGTGTGACTATCCCTATTTGACATCTTACCTTTGGTGGAGGGAGGAAACTTGGAGCAGCAAGGGAAAGCTTGGGATTGAAATTTATGAACTGAGATACATTTAGAATTGTATATTTTCTGGGTAAGATAGTTCTTTTCCTTGAAGACAAGGGAATGAATGATGTAAAAATCCATTTTTCCATTGGACTCATAGATTTTTCCATATAGATAAAGTTATTGTTTTTATGTGCCATCGAGTCAGACCCAACTCATAGTGACCCCTCCTCGGGCTTCCTAGGTAGTATCACTATGGAAGTAGATTGTCCCATCTTTCTTCCCAGAAGTGGCTGGTGGGTTTGAACCACCAGCCTTCTAGTTAGCAGTCAAGTGCTTTAGGCACTACGCTACCAGAGCTCCTCATAGATAAAGTAGACCATTATTAATTTTAAATAATGCACTATACAAAATATGTTTCCATTTGATATATGGCAATATGAAAACAAAACCATGTATTTGACTGCAGAAATTAAACTATGGACAGGTTTATTCTACAGAGCAATGATATATTTCATTCATATGTTTTCTGTGGTACCTATCAAGTATTCCTTTATTTTAGTTTTTAAGCAGAGTCTATTAACAGGGCCAACTTTAGTTCATTACTATTTATAAATTAATCTCTCTGCCACTTCTCCATTTGTCAGTGAAATGTAGTGCAGGAGAAAGATATATAGAATATTCAATGCTGGAAGTACAGTATGTTTATTCTTTAAGAAATGGCATGGCCAATGCAACATGTTTCACATTTCAAATTCAATCTACACATATTCCTTATAATATTGTTGTTATGTGCTGTCAAGTCAGACCCAACTCATAGCGACCCCTCTTTGGGTTTCCAAGGCAGTATCACTGTGGAAGTAGACTGTTCAACCTTCCTTCTGAGGAGTGGCTGGTGAGTTTGAACCACCAGCCTTCTGGTTAGCAGTCAAGTGCCTTAGGGACTACGCTACCAGAGCTTCTATTCCTTATAATACAAACAGAATTTGTTCAGATATCCAACTTTCAGATATCCCTTGATCCAGTTTAAGGGTAACCAACAAACCCAACTCACTGCCATGGAGATGGATCTGGCTCATAGCAACCCCTTCTTTTGCTTCTGAGGTGGTATCATTATGGAAGTAGGTGGCCCAATCTTCCTTCTGAGGAGTGGCTGGTGGATTTGAATTTCCAGCTTTCTGGTTAGCAGTCAAATGCCTTAGGCACTGTGTCATCAGAGGTCCTAGTTTAAAGTTCAATACTGATTATTTTGAAGTGCCAGTGTTTTCCAACAGGACTTTCTATGATGGCAGAAATATTTCATTTCCACATTGTCCAATATGCTAGCCGGAAGGTTGGGCAATCCTACTTCCATAGTGATACTGCCTCGGAAACCCAAGGAGGGGTCGCTATGAGTCAGGGCCGACTCGAAAGCATATGACAACAACAATAACAAATCCCATGTAGCTATTGAGCACTTGGAATGTGGATAGTACAATTGAGAAACTAAATATTTAATTATATTCATTTTCAAGTAATATAAATTTAAATACACATTCATATAATGAATTATGGCAATCCCATTGCCACTGTCAATAATTCATTCTTCATTGACACCAACCATGAATATTAGCTAATGGGTGAGAAGAGAATGGGGGATAAATAGCTTCTCCTTCCACTGGTCAATGCCCCATCTGCCATTGTTATGTGGAATTACAGAATCAATCTTACCCACTGTGGTCAAATCAATTCCAACTTATGGCAACACTGTATGACAAAGTACAACTACCTCATTAAAAAAAAAAAAAAAAAAAAAACCTCAAACTCACTGCCAATGAGGCCATTCCAACTCATAGCAACCCACATTAGGTTTCTGAGGCTGCAGATCTTTATAGAGGTAGATTGCCCCATCTTCCTTCCATGCAGCTGCTGATGGGTTTGAACCACTGAGCTTCTGGTTAGTAGTCAAATTCTTTATCCACTATGCTACCAGAGCTCCTCAAAAATATGGCCCATTCATAAATGGAATAAGTCAAGTTTTTATTTTTATTTTTATTTTTATTTTTTAACTTCTTGTTCACCCTCCTCTTAAAATATGTTTTGGAATCAGAAAACTCACAGTATGAGTTTGTCCAGCACTGTTCCCTTCTTCTTTTAGGTTATTCGTCCCTCAGAATCTTATTGAATAAAATAACATGTCCAGAAAACTCATTTCAATGTGATTATCAAGTAGATTTATATGTTAGGATTCCCTGGTGTTTTCTGGCAACTGTTTTTAACTGAAAAAAAAAAAAAAAAAATTCTAGTACATAGAACATATGACCTGTGATGAAAATAGTTTGGAATAAAAAAAATCTTCCAAGGGACATTATAATTACTCTCCATGGACAAATTTTTCTACACTTGGTTTAAACCAATAAGGTAAAATATACATGCAATACTATTATTGAGATTTCAGATAGTAGACATTTTCTGCTAACCAAATTTCCCCACCAAATTATCTTCCTAATAATCACTGAGTTTAGCAAATATCCTAACAGTCCAAACATATTCAGCCTGCCTTCTCTGATAAATAGATTAGATTATTTGTGAATAGAGGACACTTCTTAGGAGGCTTTACTTTTATCATTGTAGGTCCATATTTTTGAGATTAAAATATATGGCAAGAAATTGATTTTTCTCAAATAAAGTGCACTCATTTTTTGTTAACCATGTTGTTGTTATATGCCATTGAGTTGGATCTGACTCATAGCAACGCCTCCTTGAGTTGTCAAGGCAGTATCACTATGGAAGTAGATTGTCCAACCTTCCTTCCCAGGAGTGGCTGGTGGGTTTGAACAGCCAGCCTTCTGGTTAGCAGTCAAGTGCTTTAGGCACTATGCTATCAGAGCTCCCATGTTAACCATAGGGCTTACAATGATATATTCCAAACCAACCGAATCAAACTCACTGTTGGTGAGTAGTTTCCAACTCATAACTGTTTCCTCCTTGGGTTTCCGAGGTGGTATCTCTACAGAAGCACATTGCCCAGTATTCTTTCCAAGGAATGGCTGGTGGGTTTGAACTGTCAGCCTTCTAGTTAACAGTCAAATGCCTTAGGCACTACACCACCAGAGCATTTACTTTCTTTCTGACACTTCTATATAGTTTCCAACATAAGCTTAATTTAGACCAGTAGATGAACATTCATTGGATTAAATGTTTTTTGTTGTTTTATTTTCTAACAAAATCTAATATAAATAAATATAGATTTTTGTTCAGCACTGTTCCTTTCTTTTCTTAGGTTACATGTCCCTCAGAATCTTACTGAATAAACTGACAAGTCTAGAAAACTCATTTCAATGTGATTAACAAGGAGATTTACATATTTACTGATTTCTAACTGAAAAAAAATATTTCTACTACATGGACCTTATGACCTATGATGAAAATAGTTTAAGATAAAAAAGTTCCAAAGGACATTACAGTCACTCTCCATGGACAAATGTTTCTACATTTGTTTAAACCAATAAAGGTAAATACATATGCAATACTATTATTGGGATATATATATGTGTGTGTATATATATATATAATTATATATATAGGATTGTGTTAAAATAAAAAACAAAACAAAACAAAAAAAAACATTTAATCAAATGAGTGTTCATCTACTGGTCTAAATTAACTTTTTGTTGGAAACTATATAGAAATGTCAGATAGAAAGTAAATCCTTCACCTTTCTAAGAAAAATTGTCCACTGTTCTCTGGAACAAAACTATAGCAATTTCAAGTATCTACATGAAAAAATCCAGAAGGATAGTAAACAAAAAACTCACAGCCATCGAGTCGGATCCGACTCATAGTGACCACTCCTTGTGGTTTCCGAGGCTGTATCACTATAGAAGTAGATTACCCAACCTTCCTTCTGAAGAGTGGCTGGTGGGTTTGAACCGCCAGCCTTCTGGTTAGCAAACAAATGCCTTAGGTACTACACCACCAGAGCTCCCAGAAGGCTAGTAGTGATTACTTAATTGCACTTCATCAGTGATATTGAGGCTGTCCCCTAATAAAATCATCATGGCATCTCATAACTACAAATTATGAGGTTCTTTTTTTAAGCACTTACACTAATGCCTTGAAAGTGACCCTCAGAGCTGTGTTCACATTTGACCTCCAATTCCAGTGAGGGCAAAACAGGAGGAAATAGGGTTATAATACCGTCTGAGTGATTTAGAACAACCAAAAGGTAAGGCACTACTGCCTAAAAGTTTATACACTTATAGGTAAGAGGTTATGTGATCAGTCTGAATCATGTCTGATCCTGCCTAGAAACCAAGTGAAGTAATTAATACATCCCAATTCTGGGTGTCAGCAAATGAACAAATTGGAAACAAGAAGTACTATAGTGTATGCTTTTTTTTGGTGGTGGTGGTAGGGGAGATCAAAACACTGGTTTTATTTTTATCAAATATATAAATAAGTATTGGATCTGGGATGCTTATTTCAGTGTCCCAAAGCAATAATAAGGAGCTCTGGTGGCACTGTGGTTAAGACATTGGGCTGCTAAAAAATAAGTCAATGGGTGGAACCTACCAACCTCTCCACAGAAGAAAGATGAGGCAATCTGATTGACAAAAGATTTACAGCCTTGGAAACCATATGGGGATTACTATGAGTGAGAATAGACTCGAGGGCAGTGGCTTGTTTTTGGAAATCTATCATACAATGGAAGGTCTGATAGCATAAAGCCTAAGGCACTTGACTGCTAATCAGAAGGCTGGTGGTTCAAACCCACCACAGCCACTCCTCAGAAGGAAGATGAGGCAATCTACTTCCATAGTGATACTAGCTCAGAAACCCAAGGAGGGGTCGCTATGAGTCGGGTCTGACTCGATGGCACATAACAACAACAAACAACAACATTATACAATGCTTCAAGAAACTATATACACCTGAAGTTTTATGTGTACACATGTGCATGTTTTTTAGGGGAAGATATTCATCTCTTTTACTGGATCCTGTATGTAGACTTCAGTCACACACAAATACACAAATTATGATAGATAATTTGATAATTAGATAATTTGGGAATTAGGAAAAGAAAGATTAATACAGTTTTAAGTTGTGATGAATTCAATGTGCTGTAAACTATTAATAAAGAACAAAATTCTGTCACAATTCTGACTCATCTTCCAACTTCATTTTCCTTCCAAGCATACTCCCTATTCTACTAAACACATTCTTATTTGGGAAAATAATTTTATAAGTATAATTGCACTTCTCCTTACCTATAACTTCAACATCTCTCTCTCTCTGGCTTGTCTCTGCTTAGGTTTTCTGCACTAGGTCTCTTGAGCTTCTGCAATTTCCAATGTGCTCACATTCTCTCTGACTGCTTATC
>NW_006921735.1:5312899-5316081 GCF_000298275.1 Orycteropus afer afer
CCCCCCCCCAGGGTGTGTATGTTTTTAAACAAATTACAAAATATTTACCTAGTTTTTGAGCTAACTTAATGCAGAAAGAAGCAATGCAGAACTATCTAGTAACAAGGAAGTCTTTTTTGAAAGTTTCAATTTTGAATTCATATCAAATAGTTGACACATTAAGAGACCTATTCTCTTGAATCATTAATCATACTTCCCTCATGAAAGTAACTCTGAGTTCACAATTTTTGTAAGAATAGTGTAGTTGAAGTTTACAAGGAAGGGAGGGAATTTATATTATTTTTCAGAGAGCCCTATATCTAAGCCATATTCTATTCTCAAATTGCAGCAACTGAGACATAAGTTTCATAGTTACTCTCTTCCTGGTTTCCTTAATACCAATGATTTTCAGATTAGTGTGTAGTGTATACTGTTATGCACTACCCACACCCCACTTTAGGAATGGAAGACTTGTCCTACAGGTGGTGGGAAAACTGCTGGCTCACAGTTCTCAGTTGTCCACTCTTTCTGAGATTTTGTCTTAGCTGAAGGGAGCCCCTCATCCAAAGCCTCATTTTATCTCTGGGGCAGCCTACATCAGTGAAGGTTTGATGGGGATATAAAGGTCCTGCCACTTCTAATCAACTCTAGACAACTTAGAAAGGCCATTAGAATTTAGAAGTTTTTGTGGGATTTGCTAAAACCACTTTTGAGATTGTATAACATCACAATTTTTCTCCCTGTCTAAAGTTGCTTCTTTGCCTCTCACAGATATGCAAATTTTAGGAGTATTTCCTAATAAATTCTGGTTCCTGTATTGAGAATGAAGTCTAATGGAATGAATATATAAGTACATAGGTAAATTGAAAGGTCTTTACAGTAATCCTGGGCATTATTATTAGTGACAGAAGTGGAGGTGATGAGAAGTATTTGGGTTTTGAATGTATTTTGAGGTCAGGAACAACAGAATGTCCTGTCTAATTTGTTGTGTGTTTTGAGAAAAATAGAGCAGTCAGGAATGATGCCAGTTATTTTGTTATGAGCACTGAAATATTGGTGGGAAGGTGTATAAGTTGGAGCATATTTGAAGAGGGATAATAAAGATTTCATTTTGAAGTATGCTGAGTTTGAGATGTCTATTAGACATCTAGTGAATATGTCAAGTAGACAATTGGGAAGGAAGATGGCATTGTACTGACAGTCCATATTGTCAGTGCCTCTAACAACTGAGATTCTGAGTTACTAGGTAAAGCAGATACAAATAATGGTATTGGAGTTATGAGTAACTAAGGAGAAGACAAATTATTAGAGCCAGTGAAAGTGGAGAAAAGGAGCAGGTTAAGTGACTGGGAAAAATAAACAAATCCACCCATCAGGTGGATACAGAAAGGAGTCATTAGAAATACAAAGAAAGCCAAGGAGGAAGGAAGGAAGAAAAAAAAAAAAAAAAATCATGGAAGCTACAGGCACTGGGGACTCAGAATAGCCGCATTGGGAGTTTTGCAAGGTGAGCTGGGGCTTTGAGTAGGAATGACATTCTTACTAGGAAATGACTTGGGCTGCTGTGGATTCTGGAAGTCAGTAAGGGAAAAGGAGAAGAAACTCTCCCCAAGTAAGTGGATATAGGGCACTGGACTTGGTCCAACTCTTGCCAATCCTTTTTAGCACAGGGTGGATCTGTGACTTGAGATTTTGTGACTTGTTGATCCAGGCAGAAAGGTGTGGCCCTTTGTCCCTTGGGGCTGCTGCTGTGTCTGGACTGCAGGGCTTTGATTGATGGCTGGTCATCAGCAGCAGAAGACAGCCCCAGAAGGGTCCAGGCTGCCGTTCCTGTTCTGCATCACTGACTGAATTATCGCACAACAAATGCAGAGAACTCCCTCTGCCTTTCTGTCCTGGGATTTGCTTCTGGAGCATTTTTCTTTTTCTTCTCCCTTCTCTGCCCTAGTTTGTTCAATAGGAGGAACATATTAAACCTCAACTAGTCTACCAGAAGGAGCTCTGGTGGTGTAGTGCCTAAGGCATTTGATTGCTAACCAGAAAGTTGGTGATTCAAACCCACCAGTTACTCCTTGGAAGGAAGGTTAGGCAATCTACTTCTGTAGTGATACCGCCTCAGAAACCCAGGGAGGGGTTGCCATGAGTCAGATCTGACTCCACAGCAGTGGGTTAGTCTACCAAAGCTACTACACTGAGCACCTCACCCATAGCTCCTGCACCACAAGATCAACAACAGACAGTAGACAACACCTTTTTTCTTCCTTCCCTCCTTTTTCCCTGCTCATCCCAAATCCAAATCCTCTTTACAACAAACAGAGACCCACATTCCCACCAGTGATTCCACCAACACAGAGAGAGCTGGAAAGTGACTCAGTAAAACTTACTGCTGTTGAGTAAGATTCAACCCATAGTGACCCTTCCTTGGGTTTCCAAGGCAGTATCACTATGAAAGTAGTATACCGTAGCAGTATACTATGGAAGTAGATTGCCCAACCTTCCTTCCAAGGAGTGGCTTGTGGGTTTGAATGGTCAGCCTTCTGGTTATAATCAAAGAAATGCACTGGCTTCATATTTCCAGGTAGAGTAAAACATAAGATCAGGGTGAAACAAATCAGTTCATAACTAACAATTAAGGACAATGTCTAGAAAACAACAGACAACCTCAAAAAAAAAAAACCAGGACAAAATAATAGAAACAAAAACCCAGGGTAAAGAATTAACATAGATTTTGGAGGAAGAACAAGCAATGGCACTACCTTACAGGGAATTCAGGAGATCTGTGTATAGGACCCTCTACGAGCTCAAGGAAACCATAAGCAGAAACAATAAGAAGACACATGTTACCCTGGAAGAATTCAGGAAAATCATTCACGAGCAAAATAACAAGATAAATTCACAATTAGAACTCATACAAAAATAGCAATTAGAAATCCAGAAGAAGAACTCTAAAACTACCAAGATAGATAACACAGTGGAAGGACAAAAGAGTAGACTAGAATTGACTGAAGAATGCATTTCCCGGTTAGAAGACAAATCCCTTAATGCTAACCTGAATGAAGACAAATCAGAACAAAGATTTAAGAGAAACAAAAAGAATATAAGAGTTATATAGGATGACATGAAAAGAAACTACATACTTCTTATTGGAATACCAAACAAGAGGAGGCAAAGAAAAAAAAAAAAAAAAAAAAAAACAGAGAAAA
>NW_006921735.1:5316181-5325505 GCF_000298275.1 Orycteropus afer afer
AGAATAGTGCCTAAGGCACTTGACTGCTAACCACAAGGCTGGAGGTTCAAACCCACCAGCCACTCCTTGGAAGGAAGGTTGGGCAATCTACTTCCGTAGTATACTGCCTCAGCAACCCAAGGAGGGGTCGCTATCCGACTTGACGGCACACAACAACAACAAGAACATCATGAAGGAAGAAAAAATATCCGTCCAATAAGCTCAATGAACCCTATACAAGACAGATCCCAAGAGAAAGTCACCAAGCAATATCATAATCAAGTAAACAATTGGATTTTCAGGTCTTTAATGTTTAGCACTGTGAGTGGGAGATATAATTTTAGAAGTGTTTGTCATGTATTATTTTTAAAAGATATTAGAATAGATGTTATGTCTAAGAGGGTAACTATAGATTAAGGAGAGAACATTCAATGACTGAATGTTGGAACATTCCAATTTAGAAACAGGAAAGAAGAGGAAGAACTAGCTAAGAAGACTGAAATGGAATGGCCATTGAGGAAGGATAAATACCAAAAGAGAGCAGTGTCTAGGAAGAAAAGTGAAAAAAATGTATCAAGGAGAAGAGTGTGCTAAGCTAATTCAAATGCTACCAATAAGTCAAGTAAACTGACCCTAGTCATTTTAATGATCATGTTGATGACATCCTGTTTAATGGGATGAAATTGTAAATGCCATAATTGGAGTTAGTTTGTGAGAATACATGAGGAGAGGAAATTAAAAAAAAAAAAAAGATAATAAAATAAAAACTTTTTTGAGGTATTTTGCTACAAAAGGAAGGAATATAGCTGGCAGAAAAGTGTAGTCTAGAAAAGTTTTATTTTTCTTTCTTTCTGTTTTGAAAAGAGAAATAGTTATGTATTCATATCATTGTGGAAATGATCCATAAAAGTGAAAGGGATGATATAAAAGAAGGAAAGAATGATTTCTGGAGTAAGAAACTTGAATGAGAAAGAGAGGATAGGATGGACCACACAAGCAAAGATTGTTGTTAGATGTGACTATGATATAATAGTAAAGATTGTAAACCAAAATTGTTTTTTATGTGCAGAAAATAAAGACAATGCTCACATATAAAATGTTTTTTATGAATCAGTGCTTACAACAAATAGCAATGTTTCTTGCATGGTTTTATTATCTAGCAATATCTACAACACACAATACACTCAGATAAACTAGTTGATTATTTTTTTTTTTCTTGTGGTAGAATTTTGCACTGTGGTGGAATATATGTAACAGAAAAATCTCTGTTGAGATTTACTTTTCTTTCTTTTTTTCCCTGTGTAAATTTAGGTGGTTTGTTTGTTTTTAGGGTTTTGTCCATTCCATCTAGGTTATCTAATTTGTTGGTGTACAATATTTCTTGTTTCCTCTTGTAATCCTTATGGTAAGGTCAGTGTTAACATCAGCACATTCATTTTCTTAATTGTGTCATCACTTTTTTTTTCCCCCTTGTCAGTCTACTAACATTTTGTCAATTTTATTGTTCTTTTCAGAGAGTCCATTTGTGGTTTTGCCCTCTATTGTTTTACTGTTATCTATTTCATTTATCTCTGGTGTATTCTTTATTGCTTCCTGATTTCTGGTTGCTTCTGGCCCTATTTCCTGTTCTTTTTCTAGTTTTTGAGGTATATGGTTAGGTCTTTAATTTCATATCTTTCTTATTTTATAATAAAATTTTGGTCTCAGCATTGCTTTTGGTGAATCACAAAAAATTTGGCAAGTTTTTTTTCATACTAATTCATCTGTAAACATTTTCTAATTTTCCTGGTGCTTTCTTCTTTAATTCAATGGTTGTTTTGTAGTGTGTTTAATTTCTACACATTTGTGAAAGTTCCAGTTTTACTTCTGTTACTGATTTCTATTTTATTCCATTGTGGTCAGAGAAGCTACATTCTCTGATTTTAAACTTAAAATTTATTGAGACTTGTTTTGTGACACATGTGCACTGGAGAAGAATGTGTTCTCTACATATATGTTCAGTATAGTTGGTTTATGAAGTTAAAATATATTTCCTTATCTATCTTCTATCTAGATGTTCTATTTATTATCAAAAATGGTGTAGTGAAGTATCCAACTATTATTTGTACAATTGCCTATTTCTCCTTTCAATTCTATCAATGTTTGCTTTATATATTTTGGGGTTTTGACATTAGGTATATTCATTATTATTACTATACCTTCTGCATAAACTGACCCTTTTACCATTATATAATTTTCTTCTTCTGTCATGTAACAGATATTGACTTCTAGGCCATTTTGTTTAATACTAACAAAGCCACCCAGCTTTCTACTGGCTACTATATGTATGATTTTTTTTTTTTCTTTTTCACCTTCAACCCACTAATGTCTTCAAATGTGCAATGAGTCTCTTATAGACAACATAAGTTTGGATCATGTTGTCTTACTTATTCTATGAATTTTTGCCTTTTTATTTGATAATTTAAATCATTACATTAAAGTAATTACTGATAAGAAAGGACTTATTCTGCCATTTGCTTTCTCTATATCTTATACTTTTTTTTGATCTCTCACTCCTCTAATACTGCTTCTTTATCATTTAGTTGATTTTTGAGGTTAACTATATTGAGTCCATTCTCTTTTTGTTTCATGTATATATTTTTTTAGATATTTACTTTGTGATTACATTTAATAGCCTAAATAGATCACCATATAACTTGATATCAACTAAACTTCACTAACAGATAAAATCTCTGTATCTATACTAATTCCATCTCATCTTTTATGTATTTATTGTTGTAAATTACATACTTATACATTGTGTGTCCAAATCCTAATTGTGTAATAATTGTATGCATTTATCTTTTTTTTTTTTTTTCAAATTTTTATTGTGATTTTGGAGAAAATTTACAGAACAAATTCATTTTCCACATAGTAGTTCATACACATTTTGTCTCATGATGTTGTTTGCCCATAAGGTAACAGCTCTCTTCACACTTCTTCTCTGTAGTTAATGGTTCCCTGTATCCTTCCATCCCATGCACTCCCATCCCTGAGCTGTCTCCTTGTGCAAACACTGCCATTCTGATCTCTCATGATTGATTGCTCCAAGGATGTAAATGTTGGCCCCATATGCTTGTCTACTGTTTGGCTGGAGCATAGGAAAGAGTTCAGTTCCAGACCTGATGGATGGCTAGGGGCCATAGTCTCAGGGATATCACCAGGTTCTAGCAGACCAACAAACCTGGTCTTTTTTATGATTCTGAGTTTTGTTCCACATTGTTCTCCCACTCTATCCAGGATCTTGCACAGATGCCCCCCCAAGTAGGTTGACAGTAATAGCTGGGCACCATCTGGTTCTTCTGGTCTCATGGTCATATGATCCTCATGGCTGAGGGTCACATGGTCTACCAGTCACTTGGACTAATTATTTCCATGCATCTTTGGTTTTCTTCATTCTTCTTTGCTCTGTATGAGGAGAGACCCATCACTGCATCTAAATGACTGTTTTTGAGCTTGTAAGATCCCAGTCCCTACACACCAAAATATGATGTAGAACAAAAAATTTGTGTAGTATGTTATGCCAATTGAGGTTGATGTTCCCTGAGACCACAGTCCTGAGCACACAGGTCCAACTACTTAATCCCTCTGGGTAGCTGGCTGTGGCCGAAAGCCACCACAACCTTGCCCTTTGTCAGCTCTAGTATACACCTGGAACTTCTTACAGTACATACAAACATGCTTGTAGAAACAGTGTCTGCTAACCCTATACATGGTCATGGGCATACTTCCCCCTGCATAGACCTACCTCGTCATTCAGCCTGTCCACCATTTATCCACCCACAGATCAATGTTTGCTGTCACTGACAATGCAGTACTGTATGTGCTAAAGGGTTCCTCTTTGTTGCTGTACCTCCCATCTACCTCTCTATGTCCTCCTCCTCCTCAGTGCCACCATGTTGATCACTCACATTTGGTATATTGCCCTTCCCTTCACCCAAATCGGTACTTGTTTCTACCTATCTAGCGATGTTCCCTCTCCTCTCCTCCTATCTCTGGTAACCAACAAAGAAAATTTCCTTCCATATATACACCTTTCCTTGACTTTTTACAATAAAAGACTAATACAATATTTGGCCTTCTGTGATAGACTTATTTCACTCAGCATAATGTCCTCCACATTCACCCAAGTTATGCAGTATTCTGCAGATTCTATGTTATTTTTTAAGGTTTCATAGTATACCATTGTGTGTATGTACCATAGTTTGGTTATCTATTCTTCAGTTGATGTTTCCATCTCTTTCTATATATATAAAATCTTTATTGGTTTTGTTTCTTTGGAGAACTCAGTCTAACACAGATCCTATCCAAATAATCTGATTGATTATGTTTATTATTTTTTGTTGTTTGATGGAAGAGATTAAGCATAGCTTTGCCCTTGGAAATTACTCCAAGTAACTCTATTCATTGATAGATAAGGATGTCATTTTTGGTTGTCTGGCAGTAGTTTTAGTTTGGTTAATACTCTATTAGTTCATCCTCATCCCTTTTGGTGATTACAAAATTTGAAAACCTACATTTCCCCTTGTTCCTCACACATAGTTGCATCAGTAAAGGACTGTGGGACTCTTCAGACACCTAACTTATGTTGATAATGAGTTCTGGTGGTGTAGTGAATAAGGCATTTGACTTCTAAACAGAAGGCTGATGGTTCAAGCTCACCAGCTGCTCCATGGAAGGGTAAAGAGGCAATCTACTTGCATAAAGATTTACAGCCTTGGAAAACCAATGGAGATCGCTATGAGTTGGAATTCACTTGATGGCAATGGGTTTTTATTTTTGGTTCATGTTGTTGTTAATTTCCCTCTGGTCCATTTTAACTTAGGGCAACCCCATGTGTGCAGATTGGAACTGCTCCATAGTGTTTTCAGATCACCAAGGGTGTCCTCCAAGGTGCCTCTGGGTGGGTTCTAACCTCCAGCCTCTCAGCTACTAGTTGAGTGCTTAACTCTTTTTGTTACTCAAGGAAAAATCCCTTAACAGAATATAGAGGAATTCACACCTATTTTTCTGGACTTGTCAATAAACATAAACTGCTTCAGGAAAATAAATATATAAATATATAAGGACAAAGATAAATGTTTAATAGATTCTATTATTATATACAATTCCCTGAGAAAAAAAATACTTTGTTTTAAATAACATCATATTATGATTGCAGCAATGGGTCAGATACAGGTAGTCTATATCAGTCTTTATATATATATATGTATGTGTATATATATATATATATATGTATGTATATCTATATATATAAAAGCTCTGGCAGCATAGTGCCTAAGGCATTTGACTGACAACCAGAAGGCTGGTGATTCAAACCCACCAGCCCTTCCTCAAAAGGAAGGTTGGGCAATCTACTTCTGTAGTGATACCACCTCAGAAACCCAAGGAGGGGTGGCTATGAGTCAGATCCAACAGGAGGGTAGTGAGTTGTTGACAATATTTAAAGAGTTGTTGACAATATTTATTATATACATTTAGGTTTCTTTGTTTAATATGATGACCTCCTTAATTTCACCAAGATTGTTAGGTTTACATTTTAAAGGTCAGTGGAAGCTCTATGGGATTCATTTCAAGTAGTCAATTGTTAGGATTCCATATATCTTTCCAAGTGAAGAAACTATAGACTTATCATTGTTTTTGCATATCTGAACTTTAACCATTAAACATTGCAAAGGCACAAAGCTAAGCAATTTATCTACATTATCTAACTTAATTCTTATAGCTATCGTTTGAAGAATAGCTCATTCTTCTTTTCATTGTAGAGTTGATGAGTCTGGAGATTAAAATTGTTCAGAGAAAATTCTAATAAATAGTTCTTTGGACATGAAGTCCATGATCTTTTTAATTTGTCATACATCCCCAATTAATCTCTTTGATGAAATAAAATCCGTTTTCTCCATTACTCAGGCATGTGAGGAATATTCCGTATAAAATAGATGTATTAAAAAACCAAAACCAAACTTACTGCCCTTGAGTCATTTCTGACTCGCAACAATCCCTCCTTGGATTTCCAAGGCAGTATCACTACAGAAGTAGATAGCCCAATCTTCCTTCTGAGGAATGTCTGGTAGATTTGAACCACCAGCCTCCTACTTAGCTGTCAAATGCCTTAGGCACTATTCCACCAGAGCTACCAGATGTATCAAAGAGAAATAAAAATATGCTTCTAAAAAGAACTAAGCATGTTTAAATCTCTCCTTCACCTATTGAGACAGTGAGTTCCAAAACAATTCCTCCACATTATACTGGTTGAAATGCTAGTCCTGGACTTATGAATAGGGAAAAACACCTAGGGTGAAAAGGATCAGTTAAAACCATGAAGACCTGATATTGTCGTCAGATGGCTGACCTTTCTCCTGATACCATCTCAGAGTGTTCAAATTTTCATGTCCTTGTTTATACTCCCTATCACAAGGCATTAGCATGATAGGAGCCCATACCAGGTTGATGCTCTTGTAGTCTTTAAGCCAGCTGAACAAACTTATAGTATTGGACACCAATTTTGTGCACCGAGTCAAGCAGTGAGGTAAACTGAGAAGTTTTTCCTTCATGTGATCCTTTGGCCACCAAGGGAATACATGTCATGTCTCAGCTTTACTAACCTGTTTTCTTATGTTTAGATGGGGCAATCTACTTCCTTAGAGATACTGCCTCAGAAACCCAAGGAGGGGTTGCTATGAGTCAGGATCAACTCAATGGCAGTGAGTTGATGTGTAGGTAATTTTGTTGGACATGGAGAGAACTTTTTTCATTGAACATGGCATTAGACAAAAAAGAAAGTTTATAGGCTCATAATCTATCTTGTAGGCTATTCAGGTTTCCCATTTCTTTCACTCCTCTCTTCTGAATATTCTTTTTGAGAAGTCATTCATCCTTTCTCGATCACTGTATCAGAGTGAGAAACTATAACTTAGAGATGCCCAGTGTCTACGAAAAAGTAAAGAGATCATGAGGCAATTATGATATCAAAATAAGAATATTACAATGAAGATGAATAAAATTATACCTATCCTTTGATACAGGAACTTAATGCTTAAAATGCATCTTAGAGTTATGTCTATAATCATCATCATAAAAATATTTCTAATAATAATAATAATACAAAGAAAATAGTTGAAGAGTTTAACTCTTTTATCTCATCAATATTTACCAAATATTTATTATGGAATGGGCACTGGATTTGATTCTCAGATAAACTATTAGAAAAGTTAGTTTCATGCTAACAGTAACATTTTATATGTTTATAAAATTTATATTAAAAAAAAAGCAAAAATAAAAAAATGTTGTCTTCAAGTTCTTTCTCACTCTGGCAACTTCACGTGTTACAAAGTAAAAGTGTCCCATAGGGTTTCATTGACTGTAATCTTTACAGGGGAGCTCTGGTGGCATAACCTGAAGGCTACAGGTTCAAACCCACCAGCTGCTCGAAGATTGGGCAATCTACTTCCATGAAGATACCACCTCAGAAGCCCAAGGAGGGGTAACTATGAGTCAAATTAACTCAATTTGACTTGACAGCAGTTTTTTTGTTTTTTTTTTTTTATCTTTATAGAAGCAGAAAAGCAGACTTTTCTTATGTGGCACTATGGGTGGGTTTGAGCTATCAAACTTTGAGTAAGCAGTCAAGTGCAGCTTTTCATATCTTCCTTGATTGGGGTTGAACCTGCTGCCACTGAATCACATAGGAATATAGAGAAAGTTTCAAATAAACTGTGAGATTTAAGATAGAGTTGACTATAAAGAGCAAAATATCTGACAAATAAACTCAAAATTCAAAACAAACCCGCTGCCATTGAGTCAATTCTCTGATTCCTACTGAACCTATATGACAAAGTAGACCTGTCACATAGGGTTTCAAAGGTGGTAAATCTTTTAGAAAGTAGATTTCCTCACCTTTCTTCACGTTTCTCCCACAGAGAGCCTGGTGGGTTTGAATCACTGACCTTTTGGTTAGCAGGTGAATGCCTTAACTATTGCACCACTGGAATTCCTTATCTGATTATTAGTAATTTATAAATTAAAATATTAAATTATCAGACAATCATTTAAAATAAAAATACTTAATTGTGTCACAAAACAAGATACATGAGGTAAACAGTATCAGGTCTGGAAAAACAGCTCAGCAATGTCATAAAGGACCCAGTCATGTCATCAAATATCTTATTCTATCTTCCTGTTCTTTCATCTTTATCATTCTGATTTTCACCCTGAGGTAAGGATGGATGCCATGGGTCCGTGTCACCACATTCCAGAAAAATAAAGTGAGGCCATTTGTTTCTTCTCAAGATATTCTTTCACGAGGGAAATACACAGGTCTCATTTACCAAAACTATTTTATAGTCTTTGTTAGTTACAGGCTGATAAAACAGTGCTGTGGCAAAGGGAATGTAATTTCCATCATCAGCTTACTCTGATAATGGTTCATACCCTGACACTGATGGAGAGGCCATATCCACTCTCAGATCAAGGAACTACCATTCTTAATAAGATGAATCAGATCTGGCTATTCAGTATCTGTAATAGAAAGTGCCCTATAAGCTTAATCAGATGAGTGGGACCAGCTAGATAAAGAATGGGGATCAGAAAAGAAAATGAGAAAAAAAAAAAAAATCCAGATAGAAGGAATACCACATGTAAGATTCTATAAACAAAAAATTTGATAATTTAATTGAAATACAAGTAATTTGAGATCTGAGATCCTAGTGCAAAAAAAAAAAAAAAGTGATTTGTGAGAAATGGAGTTATAAAAACAACCCACTGCTGTTGAGTCAATTCTGACACATAGCAATCCTAAAGGACAGGACACAAGAGTCTCATAGGGTTTTCAAGGTTATACATCTATAAGGAAGAAAGACTATCACATTTTTCTCCCATAGTTCAGCTTGTGGGTTTGAATTGCTGACATTTTGGTTAACAGCTAAGCACTTAACCATTGTGGCACCAGGCACAATTGTAAAAGCAAGAAAAGAATCAAAAATGGAATATTACTCTTATTTAATATTCTAAATTAAAATGGAATGTTATTCAGTTATTAAAAGCATAATTTAAAAGAATATACAAAACATCTACAAGTTTATAGATTATATTAAGGAAAATCACAAAATATAAAATTATATATGTACTTTGGAGGCAAGTATACAGTAAGTGTGATGAATGTAGAATATAATATAAAAATATAAAATTGTGAGGCGGGGCAAGATGGTGGACTAGGCAGAAGGATTGCACAGACCCTCTTCAACAAAGAAAAGGGAAACCAATTAACACAGACACAGAAGATAATCTTGGACCACTGAGCCTTGAAGG
>NW_006921735.1:5332350-5352898 GCF_000298275.1 Orycteropus afer afer
ACAAAGTATATGTGAACTGTTGTATGAAAAGTGAATTTACTCTGTAAATCTTCACCCAAATCCTAATAAAAAAAAATATATATATATCTATATATATAAAATTGTGACAGAATGGTAGAATTATATACAGTAAGTGTGATGAATGTTGAATATAATATAAAAAATATAAAATTATGATAGGATGGATGCTAAATCATTTAGATGCTTTGAATATGTTTAATGCTATTTAATTAGCTTTAATGATGAAATTAAAATGCTAATTCATTTCCCAGGAGCACTTTTCTGTCTTTTTTTTCAATATGTTGTTGTTTTTAGTTGCCATGGATTCAGCCCCCAACTCACAGCATAAACATGCACAACAGGATGAGAATGTAGCAGTCTCCCAGCCTTTCTTCTTAGTTCATCTTAGTCTGGAAGCTCAGCATCATAACCACCTGCTACAATGATAGATGATTAGGGGCTCTGCAGGAGGTGCATGGGCCAGGAATTGAAATTGAGTCTCCCACACGGAAAGTGGGACTTCTACTGCTGAACCCTCTCAGCAAACTGTAATTGTCAAGTGATGTTTTATTTCATTAAACTTCAAACTGGTGCATGTGGTAGTGTAGATTGTAGAGTACACAATGTTGCTTAAGAGGTGAGTAAGCACTCTGGTTGTTCAGCAATTTTTTCTGGTGTAGGGCTGTGCCTGCCTGGTGAAGGTACTATTTTGATTTCACAGTTACCACATGGGTTAGCCACAGCCCTGCCCAAGGTGGGAGAATATCTCATTATTTGAAATGAGATTTGAATATATACATTTTTCATATTCTTTTCTTCTCTGCCAACTAATATGTCTATTCCAAAGTTAACTAAAACTTAAGAACTCATGAGAGGTGTGTACTTGAAGTTACATAAAGGCAGTACAGTAGCAAAAGTTCATGGAATAATGAATAACAATATTCTTATTGGGAAATGAGAAATCTTTTTAAGAAAAAATATATTTCAGGCAACTACAGTCCCTTGAGTGACCTCTGAGGATTCCTATGGATGCTCTTTGCAGACAGCTTTTTCTGTTCATTATTAAATTATTTCCTAAACTTTCCTAGATTCTTTATAGTGCTGTTTGACCTATAAAAAAGACTTGAAATAAAAGTTTATTTTCCCTTCTGACCAAATGAGAAGGGCAAAATTTGTGGAAGTTTCTCAAGAAAGGAATGAACTACTTATCACAGTGAATTATGTGAAGGAAAGAGCCAAAATATAATTTAGTTTCTGCTCTCCCTACTTAATACTATTAGTTTCACTCTTTGCAATATGTCCTTCTGTGTTTGTCTGAGCAGTCAGAATCCCCTTTGGTTTAAACTAGTGACATGACTAGCTGAGTACAGTCACAACAGAGAGTGTGTTCCTTGTTCAAGGTTCATGTAATTAAAACAAAAACAAAAAACAGAAGCAGCTTTCTTAAAGGAAGATAAAAAAACATCTTTTAATACAAGAACATAATTGGTATTGAAGCAAATGCCTATTCTCTCCAAGGTTGTCCTTGCCTTTAAACTTCTTTTTACTGTTCATAAAGGGACATTTTAACCAGACTACCTAATATGATCAACTTCTTAGCTGATTTAAATCTGCTTTTCCTAGAGACAGGGAACTTTCCCCAACTAATTTAGTTTCCTATCAAAAGTGAGCATCCATTTAATATCTCAGCCAATTCTGATCCCATGTGGAGGAATTAATAAGAATTATTTAAGGGGCTCTGGTGGCATAGTGCCTAAGGTATTTGACTGGTAACAAGAAGGTTGGTGGCTCAAACCTACCAGGCACTCCACAGAAGGAAGACTGGGCTATCTACTTCCATGAAGATTTACCTCCTCAGAAACCCAAAGGGGGTTGCTAAGAGTCAGATTCAACTTGATAGCAGTGAGTTTGGTATTTTTTATTAATTTGGTTTTTAAATGCTCAGTGTGTGCCTAGAGATATTCTAAGTACTTTACATGTATTTACTCATTTAATACTCACAAATCACTGTATGGAGAAGATAAAATAAGGTACCTGGGTCATACAATTTGCACACAACCACTAACCAAAAAGGTTTGTGGTTTGAACACACCCTAGTACCATGGAAGGAAGGTTTGCAATCTGCTTCTGTAAAGATCACAGCCAAGAAAACCCTACGGCATAGTTCTGTCCTGTAACACATAGGGTCACTATGAGTCAGAATTGACTCAATGGCAACAGGTTTACAATTTACATGTGCAAAAACTGAGGCAGAGAGAGATTATATAACTTGTCCATAGTCACTCAAATCTAAAATGATAGAAGTAGATTCAAACTTGGGAACCTGGATCCAGATCCCTGACCAGTTAATCAATATGTCATGCTGACCCTGATTGATCTGAGTTAATATTATAATCAGGATAAAGAATGGCAGAAGAGTATAAATTGTCAATACTGATCTGCCAACTAGTGCTGCAGTCATCTCACTAAGCATTCAGCATTTCAGGACATGAGAAACCTACCTTCTCTTGTAAACTGCACATTCAACCTCTGAATGTTTTATACAGTTGGAAAAAAAAAAAAATTACCCATTTCACTGGGTCTCGGTTGTCCAGTTATCTTGTGCAAATATGAGAAGAGAGCTAAACTGGTTCCTTGAGTCTATTTTCATTAATGTAGCGAAAAATACCAGCAATGTGTCATCTGATCAAGCGATAATAATATTCAGGCATTACATCTCATCCCGGTGAAAAATCATTTCATCTTTTGCTGGTAAAGATTCATCTCCTAAAACCACAAAAGGGCCACACCATTCAAGTAGCATTTATGCAGCTTACTACAATACTTTTATTAAAGATTTCGTGAAACCTTTAACTTTCATACAGAAAGTGTCAAATGATACAGTTTCTAACTGAAAACCTTAACTGAAATGTGAGGTCTTACGAATTAACAGGGCTAAGATAATATCTGCAGAGAAGCATATGGCAATAATGCTTACAATATTTTATCATAGAAAAAGGCCTTGGTGCTCAGCAAATTACAACTGTTATTCAAATTGGTTGGGACATGTTTTTTTCTTAAAACTCTTCTGAAGAAAGTAAATGCAATTATCTATCAGAAGTAGGTATGCTGTTTTACGACAGACATTAGAATTAGTGGGCAAAATAAAATCCCAAATAAACAAAGACTCTGTCCCATATATTCACATAGTGTTAGGAATTAATTTAACATCATCTTGGTTCTGAATTCATTCCTAATCATCTTGTCTTTACCTTTCCCTTGGGCTACTATAATAACCTACTACTTTTTTCCTCTGACTGCAACCTCTCACTCCTCTTACCTAGCCTCTATACATCTCAGTTAGGTTTCTGAATCATATATCTGATCTAATCACTTCAGCTCTATTTTTTTTTTTTCAATAGAAACTGGATTATCTGATATATAAAATAAGAAATCTTATATTTAGTTTCAAATTTCTTTCATTTTTAATATCTAAATATTCTGAGGCATTTTCCTCTACTTTAAGATAGACTCAACAATAAGGATAAAAACCAAATGTAAAAACTCTTCTGAAGACCACCAAGCAAGATTATATAATCAGAGTAAGTTAAAAATAAATATTAGAGACTTTTTAATAGGTATTTAGTCTTGCCCAGAGTCCCTGGATGGTGTAAAATGTTAATTTGCTGGAGTGCTAATGGAAAAGTTGGAGATTTGAGTCCACCTACAAGCATATTGGGGAGCTCTGGTAGCATAGTGCCTAAGGCACTTGACTGCTAACCAGAAGGCTGGTGGTTCAAACCCACCAGACACTCCTTGGAAGGAAGGTTGGGCAATCTACTTCTGTAGTGATACTGTCTTGGAAACCCAAGGAGTGGTCGCTATGAGTTGGGTCTAACTCGACTGCACATAACAACAACAACAACAACAACAAGCACATTGAAAGAAAGGCTTAGAAACCTTCAAAAAAATCAGTCCTTGAACACCCTATGAAGCACAGTACAACTGTGACACACATGGATTACCATGAGTCAGAATTGAGTAGATGGAAATTGGTTTAGTCTTGTTCAGGATTAGCAATAACAGTGACCCCTCCTTGAGCTTTATATCTATTGCCCTTTTCTTCTCAAGGGACTCTTTTTCTTGTTGGCTTATAGGACTTTTTATACATTAAAATATCAGCCTATTATCTATGATGTGAGTTGCAAATATATTTTTCTGTTTATAGTCTTTGTTTTTATAGTGTTTTGTCATTCCTTTTTAAAAAATTATAAGGTTACTTTACCATTCTTTTATTTGTGATTTCTGGCTTTGAGGCAATACCTAAAAATATATATTTGACATCAAGATTAGAAGATCTTTCTCTCAAGTTTTCATCTAGTACGTTAATTTCTAAAATTTAGGTGTTTGATATTTCTGAAAATGATGATAATGTATGTAAGGCAAGATTTAGAAATTATATCTCATGGTTCACTGTGAGTCAATCCTACGATGCCAATTAATTTATGTATTGTCTATGATTTCTATTATACTACAATGGCAGAGCTGAATATTTGTGCCAGAGATTGCAAAGTTGTTTCTTATATGACTCTTTACAGAAAATTGCCTGACCTTAAGATATGTAATACTAATATTACTATATTGTTTTATTCAGGGAATTACATTTTTTAAATGCTATGTATTTATGTCATGTTTTATTCACTGATTTGAAAGCTATCTTTATAATTTATTAAGCCTTAAAGACCTTTGAGTTAGAAGGCAAACAGGATATAGATAAAGTTTCAAAATTTCAAAAAGTCATGTTAAAGAGATTCCTTGAACTATCTTATGTGAATGAGTCCTCCAGTTCTTTCCTTCCAAGGAAAGAGGAAAGAAAGACTCTGGCCTGAGTTCCAAGGGGATGTCTTAAAATTCTTATTTCATTGATTACCCTTCCTAGATCAGGCAGATGACAAATGGTTGTCATGGAGTCATTGTCCCTCTCTTCTTATAATTTAGCAGCACAGGAGTGTTGGAAATATGTGCAGTACAGATGTAACTGTAAGTTTGTTTCTTGTATAATTTTTGTCTGGTTTAACACATCATTATTGGCAGTATCCTTGAACTGAAAAAAAAATATGTTTTATTCCTTGAACTAAAACTAAAGAATGAATAACTGTCTTCTAAGCAAGCACTTGGGAGCTCTGGTAGCATAGTGGCTAAGACATTTGACTGCTAACCAGAGGGCTGGCGGTTCAAACCCACCAGCCACTCTTCGGAAGGAAGATGGGGCAATCTATTTCCATAGTGATACTGCTTTGGAAACCCAAGGAGGGGTCTCTATGAATCGGGTTTGACTCTATGGCACATAACAACAACAATAACAACAACAAGAAAGCACGCACTTTGAATTATTTTCTCACTAATCTGATAGGATTGATGAAGAATTTTCACAAGCTTTCATCTGGTTCCTCTTGAGATCCATGGCATCTATTGGTGACTTGAATACTCTCAAGATATCCTTGGAGACAGAGACATTCTGTGACAGAGCATCAGTTTTATCACTGTGAAGATGTTTTTCATGAGATGCTCCCAAAAAAATGGAAAAAAGACTTATACATATGAACATAAACTTTTTCAGAAAAATAATTAAAAAGTAGATCTCTGTGATCAAATAGTTGTCACTACTTCTGGTTTCTGGGAGATGAGAGAACATCTGGGATATCTAAAGTTAGCATACGGCTTTGGAACCACTAATTTTGATATATCCTAATTTCCAAAGTTACCCACAGCCTTCTGGCCATCATGCAAGTGATTTGAATTTGAGGTTCCCAGAGCAAATCTGCATGTCTACTGAGTGAAGATGTCATTTGTCAATATTTGATCTTGTACATAAATACTTTCTTTGTATACAAATCAGAGATTTGTACTCAAATTACAGATTTATTTTTAAGTCATATTTTAATATATAAGTTATATTTATGATAATTGCATAAAAACTCAGTCTTGGACCTCTACTATCACCTCCAGGGAAAATAAATCACTATATGATTCCCAGGCATCTAGTATATCTCTCCCAAAGAGGAAAGAAAATGGAAGACAGTAAGTGAACTATAAGGAAAAGAAAGAACACTCAATATGTCAAGTGAAATTTTATTCTTTAAAGGGACAGATAAATCTCTATAGCTTTCAGATAGCCTAGGAAGTTTTAAATGGCCGCTCATTGTGAGGAACTCATTTCGTGTATATTTGAAAGGCGGAACATCTAAACGTGCGACGATGGCCTTTCCACCTCCCGAGAACTTTGATTGCGTCCTGACTGCGAAAGGAGAATGCAGAGAACTGAGTCACCAGCACAGCTTCTATAGCACCCTGGGGTCCTTTGGAAACAACTCCTCCAACCTCAGTGCAGAATGGGTTAGAACAGTGACTCCTCAAGGCAGGGGTCTGAGATAAACGATCCTCAGAGTCCTCGCTAAGCATCATGAGTCTTTGATTTTGAACTGATGAAGTGCAAGCCGACTTTAACTAGGTAGTCCAGAGAACTCACATCCTGGCATGTAGTTGGCATTCACTAAATAATATGGCACAGAGAGAGGAGAGAGAGAGCTAGCAATAGATTTTTGGAAAAGCAAATCTTTTTACGCATTTTCTTTTTTCCAAAAGATTCTATACCCTTCCCCATCCTCTGGGAAACTGCTTAGATGGGTAGGAGAACTGATTATCATTAGCATAAGCAGGGCATATTATCTCATAAGCAAGGCAAGGATGGGCTTGCTTATATTTACTCATGAATCTGTAGAGAGCAATTTCACATGGGTTTTGCTATGTAGAAAAACACATGAAGATGTTCATAGTAGACTAGTAAATAAGCATAAGTAAACCCATATTTACCTTGTCTACTGTGTACTCTGTCCCTGTCAAAGACTGTAAATTTAAAAAGATGCTTTGATTCTAGGAAAACACTATGGGTTTTGGAGAAAGACAAATGCTAGCTATACGAAGAAACAGTCGTTGATGTGAAAAATTGTGAAATTGTTCATTCAGATTAGTAAGTGTATTAGAGCTTAAATCCTAAAGCACTTGGTTTGTGGAAGGCTGATGTCTATGTATAGCAGGAGTCCTAACTCCATGTTGAGTCTTAACATAAATTCAGACACTGTTGGAATTCTTTCTGATCACTAAACCAGCCATATGGCTACGCACTGACAAGTCAGGGCAAACCTAGGGAGGGGGAGTTTGCCCTCAGGAAGAATGTTGTTCAAAGTAGATTGTGCTCACACAAAACTAGAGAATTTACCTGAGTATATGTCCTTAGGAGCTCTGGTGGTGTAGTGCCTAAGGCAATGGACTGCTAACCAGAAGGTTCAAACCCACCAGCCACTCCTCGGAAGGAAGATGGGACAATCTATTTCCATAGAGATACTGTCTCGGAAACCCAAGGACGGGTCACTATGAGTAGAATCAACTCCATGGCAGTGAGTTTTTGGTATATGTCCTTAAGCTGTGGTGTCCTAGTGATAAGGCATTAGACTGCTAACCAGAAGGCTGGCAGTTCAAACCCTCTAGCCATTCCTCAGGAGGAAGACTGTGTAATCTATGTGTGTAGAGATATTGCATCAGAAACGTTAGGAGGGGTCACTATGAGTCTTAATCAACTCAACAGCAGTAAGTTAGAGTTTGAGTATATGTCCTTAATTCTTTCCTGAAAATAACCACATGTTTTCAGATTTAAGTTAAATGTTGGGGTCCAGGTATACTTTTGTAGCCATCCTGTGGCTATGCCACCACTTGTCTTTCAGTTTGTGGTACTGTGGTGGCTTGTGTGTTGCTGTGAGACTAGAGGCTCTGCTACCAGTATTTCAAATAGCAGGGTCACTAAGGTGGACAGGTTTCAGCAGAGCTTACAGACTAAGACAGACTAGGAAGAACAGGGCCATCCACTTCTTAAAAACTTGACCAATGAAAATTTTGTGACTAGCAGTGAAACACTATCTGATATGTTACTGCAAAACTTTATGAATAGCTCTGAAACATTGTCTGATATAGTGCCAAAGATGAGTTCCTGAGGTTAGAAGACACTCAAAATATTACTGGAGAAGAACTTCCTCCTCCAAGTAGAGTTGACCTTAATAACCTAGACAGAGTAAAGCTTTTGGAACCTTTGTTTGCTGATGGGCCACAACTCATAATTAGAATAAACAGCTGCAAACATTATTCATTAATAAGCAGAAGGTAGAGTACATGAAGTATGAATCTAAGAAAATTGAAAGTTGTCAAAAAAAAAAAAAAAGAAATGGAATGCATGAAATTGATACCCTAAGCATTAGTGCACTAAAATGGACTGGTATTGACAATTTTGGGCTAGACAATATTATGGTTGACCATGCTGGGAAGAAAAATTGACAAAAGGAGTCACATTCATTATTAAAAACAATGTTTCAAGGTCTATCCTGAAGTACAATGCTATCAGTGACAAGATAATATCCTTACGCTTACAAAGAAGACTGGATAATACTATTACTATTAAAATTTATGAACCAACTACTAAAGCCAAAGACAAAGATCTTTAAGATTTTTAACCAGTTCTGCAGTCTGAAATTGATCAAATATGCAATCAAGATGTATTTATGATTATTGGTGAGTAGACTGCAAAAGTTGGATACAAAGAAGAATCATTGGCAGTTGAAAATATATAGCCTTGGCAATAGAAATGATGCAGAAGATCGCATGATAGAATTTTGTGTGACCATTGACTTCTTCATTGCAAATATCTTTTTTCAACAATATAAATAGTGACTATATGCATGGACCTCACCAGATCGAATACACAGGAATAAGATTGATTATATCTGTGGAAAAAGGCTATGGAAAAGCTCAATATCTTCAATCAAAACAATACCAGGAGCTGACTGCAATTGCTTATATGCAAGTTCAAGTTGAAGCTGAAGAAGATTAAAACAAGTCCACAAGAATGAAAACATGACCTTGATTATATACCACCTGAATTTAGAAACCTTATGAAGAAAAGATTTGGTGTATTATACACCAATAACTGAAAACTAGATGAGTTGTGGGATGATATCAAGAGCATCATACATGAAAAAAGCAAATGGTCATTCAAAAGACAGAAAAGGAAGAAAGACCAAAATGGATATCAGAAGAGGCTGAAACTTGCTCTTGAACAGAAATTAGCTAAAGAGGAAGGAAGGAATGATGAGATAAATGATCCTAACAGATTTCATAGGACAGCTCAAGAAGACAAAGTAAAGTATTATAATGAAAAGTGGAAACACCTGGAGTTAGAAAACCAAAAAGAAAGAAAATGGAGGACATTTCTGAAACTGAAAGTACTTAAGAAAAAAATTTAAGCCTCAAGTTGCAATATTGAAGGCTTCTATGAGCAAAATATTGAAATCTGCAGGAAGCATTAAAAGAAGATGGAAGGAATACCCAGTCAATGTACCAAAATAAATTTGTTGATGTTCAACTTTTTCAGGAGGTGGCATATGATCAAGAACCAATGCTTTGAAGGAAGGAGTCCAAGCTGCACTGAAGAAATCAGCAAAAAACAAGGTTTCAGGAGTTGACCGAATACCCATTTTGATATTTCAACAAGTGGATTCAACTCTAGAAGCATTTCCCATTTATGGCAGGAAATTTGAAAGACAGCTACCCGATCCACTGCCTGGAAGAGATTGGTATTTGTGCCCATTCCAAAAAAGTGATCCAACAGCACGTGGAAATTTAGAAAAAAAAAAAAAAAAGGAGAAAAATCATTAATATCATGTTGTTGTTGTTATGTGCTGTCAAGTCGAACTCAACTCATAGCAACCCTTCCTTGGGTTTCCGAGGCAGTATCAACTACGGAAGTAGATTACCCAACTTTCCTTCCAATACACAAGTAGAATTTTGCTGAAGTTGATTGAAAAATGATTGTAGCAGTCTACTGATAGGGAACTGCCAGAATATCAAGGCAGATAAAGAAGAGGATGTGGAATGAGGGTTATCATGGCTGATGTCAGATGGATTTTAGCTGAAAACAGAGAATACCAGAAATATGTTTATCTGTGTTTTATTGAATATGCAAAGGAATTTGGCTGTGTGGATCATAACAAATTATGGATAACATTGAGCAGAATGGGAATTCTTAATTAAAAATCCTTAACTGTACTCACAAGGAATCTGTACATAGACCAAGGGGCTGTTGTTTGAACAGAACAGTAGGATACTGATGGTTTAAAATCAGGAAGGAAGGGTGTTGATCAGAGTTGTATCCTTTCATTATGCTTATTCAATCTGTATGCTCAGCAAGTAATCTGTGGAGCTGGATTATATTAAGAAGCATGTGGCATCAGGATTGGTGGAAGAGTCATTAACAACCTGCCAATATGCAGATGACAGAACCTTGCTTGCTGAAAGTGAAGATGACTTGAAGCACTTACTGATGAAGGACAATAGTCTTCAGTATGAATTACACCTGAAAAAAAAATCCTCACAACTTGACCAATAAGTAACATCATGATAAATGGAGAAAAGATTAAAGTTGTCAAGGATTTCATTTCATTTGGATCTGCATTCAAGATGCATTGAAGCAGCAACCACGAAATCAGATGTTGTGTTGCATGGGGCAAATCTGCAAAAGACCTCTTTAAAGTGTTAAGAAGCAAAGATGTCACTTTGAAGACTAAAGTGTGCCTAACCAAAGCCATGGCCTTGTTAATCTCCTCATATGCATATGAAAGCTGGACAATGAATAAAAAAGATGAAAGAAGACTTTATGCCTTTGTATTATGATGTTGGCAAATAATACTGAAAATACCAAGCATAGCCAGAAGAATAAACAAATCTGTCATGGAAAAAGTCAGGAAGAATGCTCCTTGAGAGTCAAAATGGCCACACTTCATCTCACCTACTTCAGTCATGTTGTTAGAAGGGACCATTCTTTGAAGAACGATATCATGCTAGGTAAAATAGAGGATCAACAAAAAAGGAGAAGACCCTCAACAAGATAAATTGACACAGTGGCTACAATGATGGGCTCTAGTATAGCAAGGATTATGAAGATGGTATAGTGTTTTGTTTTCTTATCTACAGGGTTGCTATGAATCAGAGCCAGCACCTAACAACTACAACAACAACTTTGGCTATGACTCAGGGCCATATGGTCAGTCATACCTTGATCACTACATAGCCAGGTAGTCAAACCCCAGAACAAAAGCAGTAAAGTTTTTTAATCTGCAATTTGTGTATGTATCACAATCATGGTACTTCTCCTACTTCTGTGGCCCCGCCCACAACAGTAATGAATTAACCTGCCACCAATCATCATTTTATAAAAATTTCCTTTGTTTTCTATCATTTAATTAGCCCGTTGGATGTGAGTCAGCAGACCTCCATTTGGTTTCTTTACTGTGTACCTGCTGATGGTTTCCTTCATCTTGGATGATAGTCTTTGTTTTGCCTTAGTCTTGTTTATGGCTTACTTAATAAGAGAATCTCTATAGAACATGTTTGAATCTGCAATCTTTTTTCCCCTAGTATATAAATAAGCACAATAAGTTCATGCTTATCTATTTTATTAGATATTCTGACATTATTTGACATGAAAATGAAATGGCATGGTGCTTAAGCATTTGACTGCTAACCAGAATGCTGTCAGTTCAAACCCATCAGCCACTCTTAAGAAGGAAGATTGGGAAATCTACTTCTATAGGGATACTGCCTCAGAAACCCAAGGAAAGTTCTCTATGAATTAAAAGTGACTCAACAGCAGTGCATTTGGTTTGGTTTTTGGTTTAGAGGTAAAATTCTAAAGCACTTGATTTGTGGAAGACTGAGGTCTACAGAGGAGCCATGTGATGGTTGGAGCTGTGTGTCAACTTGGCTGGACCACAATTCTATGTGGTTTAAGCAGTTGTGATATGATTATTCCCATGATGGAATCAGATGAATATGTTTTGAGCAGCCAGTCTGTTGAAAGGGAGTTTCCCTTGGGGTGTGGCCTGCTTCCAGTATATTTATGAACATCCTGGGAAAAGTAACATTCTTCTGTGGATCAGGATTCTGTTGTGCAGCCTACAATTGTTCGTGAGCGAGCAATCCACCATTCAGCCTGGAGATGTTGGATTAATCATTAGTTGGAGTCAACAGCAAGTATACTACCTGCCAACTTTGAGCTCCTCAGTCCCTGCACCTGCAAGGGCTGGATAAACCCTCCAGCTTGATGTTTGATCCAAGAACTTTGGACTTGCCAGCTTCTATAAGTGTGTGAGACATTTTCCTAAAATAAATTTCTCTTTCTCTCTCTATATAAGCTTTTCTGGTTTTATTTCTCTAGAGAACCCAGTCTAACACAAGCCTTGACTCCATTTTGAGTGTTGACATAAATTCAGATGCCTTCTGAGTTCTTTCTTACCATTAAACCAGCAATGTGACTATGCTTAGAGAAGGTCAGGGCAAGCCAAGGGAGGAGCTGTTAGCCCTTAGAACATGTGTGTTTGAAAATAGATTACAACTCCTAGGTAACTCACTGCCATCAAGTCAGATCTGAATCATAGTGACCCCTCTTTGGGTCTCCAAGGCAGTATCACTATGGAAGTAGATTGCCCAACCTTCCTTCAGAGGGTTTGTCCTCAGATTAACACCAAGAACTAGGGAATTTGCCTGGGCATGTCCTTAATGATTTACCAAAAATAGCCTCATGTCATCTAATTTAAAATACCAGTATTGTCTTGTAGCCACCATGAGACTTTGACTCAGGGTTGCATGGTCATAAGTCATACCCCAACCACCACATAGCCAGGTGTTTGAAACGCGAGGAACAAACTCTTTAAAACTGCCAGTGTCTATACATTCTGAACACAGCTCTTTTCCTGCTTCTGTTGTCCTGCCTGTGACTATGATGGATTGTACCTACCACCAGTCATGATCCTGTGATGAATTCTTTGTTCTTCACCATACAATGAGCTCCATGACTGTGATTCAGTGGGATCCAACAGCCTCTGTACTAAGTACATACTTACGATATCCGTCACCTTGAATTATTATGCTTGTTTTGTCTTTGTCACATTTAAGGCTTAATAAAAGGGTCTCAGTAGAATGTATTTGAATCTGGTGTCTTTCTTCCTTTAGCACAGGTGGCACATCAGAAACAAACAAACAGAAAAATAATTGAGGTTTCTGCCTATCTGAATAATTGATTAGCAATGGCAGGAGGCATAGAATTCTTTTTCCCTCTTAGGCCAACTACTTTATATTGAAACCTGTAATTAAACCACTGGATTTAAATTCATGAGTTTAATTAACTCTGGGACCTTGTAGTGATGAGTTCTCAATGCTTTAACTCCTTGCAGCTGTTATGTTGTTGTTATTTTCACCTTCCCCACTAATTCCTTCATCTATTACCATCTATATTATATTCCATAATATAATGTAGAAGAAAAATCATAAACCAGTATAAGTTACAGATATCTTTATAACCACTCTGACCTATAATTACGCTTCTTAAATAATTTACATAATCTCACGAACTCTTAAAGTTACAAGGGCCCTTTCTGATCATCTTATTCAACACTTTCTTTGGTAAAAATGAAGAAACTGAAATCTCTGTGAATGTTTTTCCATCCCATGTATTAAAATCCACTGCCTTTCACTTAATAATAAAATATACTTGCCATCTTTATTTTGAATGAATGATTTTACCAATGTAATTTCTTATCAAAGCAGATTAAGCCACTTTCTCTTTCATAAATATTCTTCTCATAAATCATAGACATTAATCATGAATCAATATAGGCAGTTCATTTGGGATGTAAAAATAATTTCAAAAGAATGCATCTGTTCTGTGTTTTCCTTTACTCTTTTTTATGCATTAGCCAGACCGTTGGCCAGAGTTGGGGCTACTCTCTGAGGTCCTTCAAGAAAGAGAGGTAAACTCATTGCTCTGAGTTAGGATAAAACTAATCTCCCTGTCCTCATTAGCACACTCATTTAAAGGATCTCAGAGTCTGGATCAATATTCCTCTCCTAATCCTGTACTCATCCATTTCAATTTGGTAACTCCTCCAGTCACTATACTAATTTGAATACCATGGCTGCCTCCTGGTTAATTTCTTCTATAGGTTCCTGCAGTATTTGCTTTAATGTATATGCCTGTACATTGGATGGGGGTGGGAGTTCTTTCTACATAGCTGATGGCAAAATATTATATTGATCCAAATTCACACAAACAAACATGAAAAGTAATTTATTATTATAGAGTACAGAATAGTTCTTTATTTTTCTTATAAAATATTTTTTAGAAAGACAGAAATATAGTAGTTTTATTGTTTTTTTCCAAAATACTGAGAATTATATAATTTGAAAATTTCAATAAGATAATGTGAGGAAAATAATATTTGAATAATTTAATAAAACAAAATACAGTTTAATATAATATCTTTCCAAAATATTTGCAAATCATTTTTAGCTATTCTGTATGGCGACTAATGGTTAGGTTTTGCCATATTTCCCCTGCCCCTCCTTCCATCATAAATGCAATTAACCAAATGAACAAACAAGAAAACACTCAAACTCACTGCTTTCAAGTTGGGTCTGACTCATAACGATGCCTCCTTGGATTTCCTGGGCAGTATCACTATGGAAATAGATCACCCAACCTTCCTTCCAAGGAGTGGCTGGTGGGTTTGAACCGCCAGCTTTTGGTTAGCAGTCAAATGTCTTAGGCACTATACCACCTGAGCTCCCAAATGTGATTGGAAGTATCAAAATTGTTTTTGAATTTATTGTTGAAATATTTTATTAATTCAGTCTCGGTCTGTTCTCTTACTCATATGTCCTAAATTAGTGAAAAATTTCATAGGTCATCTGCTTACTGTTCATGTTCCAAATATCTTTTTATAGAATTCTAAACCTATGTTCATGATGTTGAGAAATAGTAGCATAGTTGAAGTAAAGTTACATTCAAAGATGGTCATTTATATATCTACTCAAAATACTAAAAGAAACAGATTAAGTCTGCTACCTTTGAGATTGCTAAATTCAATTTAAATGGCATTGAATACTTTAAGCAAGGTTTTAATTCTAACTAAATTTATTATTATTGGGAAAGTTTACATATATGGTGATTATATAAACCACATGAAGACTATTTTCAGCAGTATATAGTGTCAAGTTTTCCTCTGAATAAAATAACAGAAAATGTGTACCCATCCATGTTATCTTAATTTTCAGAAGTTTTGTCTTCATAGATACCAAAGACATGCTTTTTCATGTTGTATCTTTGTAATAACAGTGGAGAATTTCCTTCCAGAATCAGAACTGTAAAGATCCCTAAAAAAACATCGAATGAGTGTAAAGAAGCTGCCAAGAGAAATCAAAATCATTTTCTTATTATATTAATTATAAAATGTAATGGAAAACTCAAATACTTAAATATTCAATGGGAATCATCACCATGCATATAGGCATTTGGCAAATGCTGAAAAATTGAACACTGAGTGTTTGTGATAATTCACAGTTACAACAAAACTGTTGAAATTAATGTCTTAATTCATGCTTGGGAGTATAGTAATAGCTTATCACACTGGCTAGGCAGACTTATTGAGTGTTTTCTCTTCTGAACTCTTTCTCTGACATTTTAAAAGCTATTCCAACATGATGATATAGAATTTCTTCTACTGCTATCTATTAAATGCTTAAGCAGTGAGAAGAACTCTTAAGATGGATGATCAATACATATCCTTCACATCAAACAGCTTGAGGGAGGAAATATTTTAGACAATGGGATAGTAGAAACTTGTACAAATAAACAGAAGTGAAGTTTAAAACATTTACATTTTTGCTCAAAAGACATACTAAGATTTTGATTTGGAGAGGTTTAAGCACTGGTATTTCATGAATGCTTTGGTTTATCCTCCTCCAAATAATAACATGAGGAGAAATAGGCCTGCCTCATTCCACAGGGATATTTCGTCAATGCATATGCACTGAATCTTACTATGTGTCAGCAGGACCTCTGCTTGGTGCTGGGAAGAAAATGGTGACTAAACAAAGTCTTCAAGGAGCTTATACTTTAAATCAACAAATACAGTGATGTTAATCTCAATGAAATATAGTCCAAGAAATATACCAATTTCTTAGTTTCCTACCAGTTGCCATTTAGTGGATTCCAAGTCATGGAGACCTCATATGTTTAGAGTAGAACTGCCCTCCATAGGGTTTTCAAGGCTCTGAACTCAGAGCATTTTCTTGGCTCTTTCTTCCTAAGTGCCTCTGAATGGGTTTGAACTATATCAAGCTTTTGTTTAGTAGTCCAGGATTTAACTGTTCGCACTACCTAGGGAAGACTGGGCAATCTACTTCCAGAGAGATACCACCTCCGAAATCTAAGGAGGAGTTGCTATGAGTCTGGACCGATTCCATGGCAGTGACCACAGTGACTTCTAGCCTTTTTTTTTAAAGAATTGTTGTAATATAGGGATATCTGGTGGCATAGTGCCTAAGGCATTTGGCTGCTAATCAGAAGGCTGGCAGTTCAAACCCACCAGCCACTCCTTGGAAGGAAGGTTGGGCAATCTACTTCAGTAGTGATACTGCCTTGGAAACCCAAGGAGGGGTTGGTATGAGTCAGGTCTGACTCGACGACACATAGCAAGAACAACAATAACAAAAACAATATACCATAAATTGTTGTTGTTGTTGTTATGTGCCGTCGAGTCAGCCCTGACTCATAGCGACCCCTCCTTGGGTTTCCGAGGCAGTATCACTACGGAAGTAGGATTGCCCAACCTTCCTTCCGAGGAGTGGCTGGTGGGTTTGAACCGCCAGCCTTCTGGTTAGCAGTCAAGTGCCTTAGCCACTATGCTAATAGGAGGCTTTAAAAACAGAAATGTATTTCCTCATTGTTTTGGAGTCTGGTAATCCACATCAGAGTCCCAGCCATGTTGATTCCTTCTATGGGCCTCTTTCCTAGTTGCTAGTGGGCCTCACTCCTAGTGGCTGGCAAGTTTTGGATTTCCTTTGCTGTTTATAGATGCATCTGCCACCATGGCCAAATGGAGCTTCCCTGTGGGTTACTGTATCTTTGTGTCTGTATTCTCCTTTATAAGACAGCATTTAGATGCATTAAGTTTAGAACTTACCATATTCTGGTATGACCTCATTGACATAACAAAAGAAAAACACTATTTCCAAACAAGATAACATTCACAAGTACAGAAGGTAAGATTTCAACATAGTTTTTGGGAGATGCAATTCATTTTATAACAATCAGACTACTAATCAGTGAGTATTGGTAGTGAGTAAAATTTACAGGTTTGCTAGTATGTGTAGCACTCCAGGGCTTCTATGAGTTATCAGAGACCTGAGCTTCAGTTGTAAGATAGAAACTGTGCCTTATCTGTCTTTGAATCCTGTCTGTCTAGCAGAGGCACTGGAGAAAGTTTGTTGAACTGAAGAAAATTAAAACAATAATCATGAAAGATGAGTGCTATGTGTTTTTGGCATAAAGATATTTCTTAAGAGAAGAATATCTATATTATTTGACTACCCAACATTTCACAGGATTTCATAGAACCCAGTAGAATTCTTACAATGCCAAAACAAGAGTTAAGAATTTTGAACCAGGTTCAAGTGCTGTTAGAGAGGCAAATGGCATAGAATCAGAGAAAGTCACAGATAAATCTAAGACTATTAAAAAATTGATTTTTCTAAGACTGATGGTTTTGCTTATTCCATAAATCTGGGGAAAATACATATTCTTTCATGGTGGCAGTTCTTGCTTTTCAGAACCCACAGAAGTATAAAGGATCATTTCAATAATCCTATAAATGCTGTCAGAACTCACTATTCATGAATAAACTGAATACATTTGATTCTCCACATCCTTAATTAAATCATGTAAGATTGTTTGCAGTGAAGACACACAATAGGAGAAACAACAGAAATCAATTTACATCAGAATGGAGCCCTGTGGGCTCAAGAATCAAAACACCTTAGTTCATTTTGGCTATTACTCTAGGAAAACACCACTTGAAGATGTATGTTTAGTTGAGATTACTGGCAAGACAGAATCTTTTGTCATTTCCTCTCACTTTTTCATCCTTAGCTAGAGAAGTAGAATAGGATAATCAATAATTATAATTACAATTTTCCTTTTATCAACTCCTGAAATGCCTTCTTATATGTTATCATTACCTTAAAAGATAGCAACCTTTGCAAATCCATGAGGTTTTTTTTTTTTTTTCCTCTGACAAATTATATATCATAGGTTCTTGTACTCAAATGCTACAGAAATTAGTAAAATGGTGACAGTAGGGATAGATAAGGTTTTAAGAGCCCTTGAGAAAATAATTTTATGCAATATCAGGATGTCTTTTAAGATGTAGTAATTAAAGATGAAAGAAATATGAATGAAAAATAATTTTTCTGAAAAATGAAATGTTGAAATCTAATTGTTAACAGTTAATTTAGCAACCCATTTTATTTTCCATAAGTCTCTAGATCTTAAACATTTGCTTGAGAACAGGTAAGGCACACAATGTGGAGTAACATTTGGCACTATATAAGTGGATACTGAAAAATTAGTACTTCTTTTTCATTTATTTCTGTTTAATTCTTTTTACCTGATGAGAGCATTCATTCACTCATCCTTTCATTTAGCATTTACCAGTATCACCTATTTGTCAAATACTCTGCTAGGTACTTGGGATTCAACAGTGAACAAAAGGAAATTGTTCATAGTGTATGCACAATACATTGTGAAGCCAAATTGATATCCCTACTGTGGATCGGAACACACAATGTTGAAAGTTAAGGGACTCTGATATTATTGTATTTATAGTAATTGTCAACTCTGGCACAAAATACCACAGTCATTGTTGCAGTGCATATCAACGAAATGCATTTGTTTGATGTTATTTATATAAAATATTTAACTCCCTGACTTTCCTTTATTCTTAACCATTTGGGAACAGTGATCACTTGGGAGCAATACATTGTGAAATTGTTTCTACCGAATAGCTTTGTAGATTAATTATTTTAGATACAGGTTTCTTTTATGAGGGGAAAAAAAAGCTTATTAGAAAATAGAATGTTATAGATGAAAGGGGCTCCAGAAAACACTTGTCCAGATGTAGATAGAGGCCTCAAATATTAGAAGTGAGAATCCCTTTTGACCAACCAATTGTTAACATGCATAAATCAAACAACTGGCTACATTGCTAATTCATTTTTATTTTAATTTGTTGTTAGTTTTGGGTAAAAACATTATTCATTATTCTATAATTATCTCCATCTTCACAAATATCTATATGATTATGCTACACGTCTATCACTTTTCATAGGATTCCTAATCAGAGTCCTTTTTAAATGTTGAGAAATACGTTTTAAAGCATGGCTTCTCAATTACTTTTTATATGTCTTGTTTTGCTTTAATATCAAATTTTAAGCAAACTTGTTCTAAAGAATGAAGTACTGGGAATCCTTGTTAAAGTGAAATATTTTACAGGGCTATTCTCAGATCTGCCACTATTCCCATAGTAACTCATTCTCAGATGAGCAATGAAGCAGGTAGACTAGGTTTAGACTAGTTTATTGATAAGTTTTACCCAGTGATATTTGATAAATATTCACTTATATCTAGGAGAAGATAGTAGAAATGTAGGATTTTATCAGGTACTAGAAACATTGATTAATTGTCCAGAACCAGGAAAATAAACATTTGAGTGAGATGAGTTTTTGGTTCTGTGTCTGAATTCCTATTAGATGACTTACCTTTTGTCAGGAAAACTTATAGCTTTGATTTAAATAAGGAGAAAAATTCTTACTGAGTATATTTTGCAGAAAACTTCAAGATCTAGGTAGACCTTCAGAAAACGACAACTTATCGGTACACTTGTCCAACTACTGGTCATATGCCCGGAATGATATTTATTGATTTTATGAATTCATAACAGTATTTGAATTTTTCAGCAAGACTAATTCTCAGAGAAGTAAGACTGCTAAATGATCAAATACTTAGGGATTTATTGAAAGACCATATGACCAATTGCTATCCATAATTCAAAAGCATCTGTAAGAAAAATAAAAAGCAAAACAGAATCTATTATCACACAGTTCACCTAGCAGTGGGTTAAAGACACTTTAATGTCTATAAATATCTGAAGGTCCTTGCCTTTATCTTTTACAATCCTCTTTTTCGTAGTACTTCTTTCTTATTATAATTAGAAATGGATTATATAACTCCTATCATTAGGAAGTTTATATCAAATATTTTAATCCAAGCTCTAAAACCCCTACATACTATATTACATGCCTTTTCTTAAACATAGCATATGGCTTCTATTTTCAAAATAGAATATGTTTCAAATGAAAAAAATTAATTATAAAATATTATATTTGTTCAGTGTAAATTCCTTGCTTATATTTTCAGTATAACCACTTGTATAAAGTCCAACCTCTCCAGTGAACTGCGAGATACTCAGTAAAATTTTTGACAGGGGAACAATGGCTACCTAGTCCACTCATGAGGCTATTGAAAATACCATGGCTTGGGTTGGGCATACCTTAGTCTTTTTTTTTTTTTTTT
>NW_006921735.1:5354053-5355754 GCF_000298275.1 Orycteropus afer afer
AATGTCCTCCAATATATAAACCTTTCCTTAACTTTCACAATAACGGACTAATACAATATTTGTCCTTTTGTGACTGACTTATTTCACTCAGCATAATGTCTTCCAAGTTCATCCACGTTATGCAGTGTTTTGCAGATTCTACATTATTCTTTAGCATTGCATAGTATTCCATTGTGTGAATGTACCAAAGTTTGCATACCTTAGTCTTCAGAGAGACATTTTTGCTCTTTAACACTTTAATGAGGTCTTTCCCAGCAGATTTTCCAAGTGCGATACATTGTCTGATTTCTTGACTACTGCTTCCATTGGTGTTGATTGTGGAGCCAAGTAATATGAAATTTTTGACAACTTACATCTTTTCTCTATTTATTGTGATGTAAAGCCATGGTATTTTCAATAGCCTTATATGCATGTGAAAGCTGGACAATGAATTAAAAAAAAAAAAAAAACAGAACAACAATAATAAAACAAATCCAAAGCCACTGCCATTGAGTCAATTTGACACATAGTGACCCCTCCTTGGTTTTCTGAGGCCGTGTCTCTGAAGAAGTAAATTGTCCAATCTTTCTTTTAAGGAGTGGCTGGTGGGTTTGAACCACCAATCTTTTGGTTAGCAGTCAAATGCCTCAGGCACTATGCCACCTGAGCCCCTGGACAATGGATAAGGAAGACCAAAGAAGAGTTGATGCTTTTGAGTTATGGTGTTGGCAAAGAATACTGAAAGTACGATGGACTGGCAGAAGAATGAACCAATCTGTCCTGGAGGAAGTGCAGCTTTTTGGAAATGAAAATGGCCAGACTTTGTCCCACGTACTTTGGTCACGTTTTCAGAAGGAACCATTCCCTGGAGAAGGATATCATGCTTGGTAAAGTGGAGGGACACTGAAAAAGGGGAAGACCCTCAACAAGATGGATTGACACCGTGAATGTAACAATGAGCTCAGTAGCAAGGATTTTGAGGCTGGCACAGGACAGGGCAGTGTTTCATTCTATTGTACATAGAGTTGCTATAAGTTGGAGCCCACTCGACGGCACCTAACAATACTAACAACAAGTGATTTCTGGAGTGCTTGGGTGACACAATGGTTAAGCAGTCAACTATCAGCCTAAAGGACGGCAGCTCAAATCCACCAACATGCACCTCCTCAGAAGAGAGTCCTGGCATTCTGTTTAAAAACAGTTTTAAAAACGCTTTAGAGCACAGTTCTACTCTGCACACATGGGGTCACTATAAGTTAGAATCAACTCCAAGGCAACTAATAAAAGGAAAGCATGAGTCATGATGACTTTCAGTAAGGTTAATGAATGTCAGCTAAGGAATGATCAACCATAGATTAGATTTTATATAAGAATACATATGTTTCCAGCAGAGCAGTAATTTCAAATTTATTTTTATACTTATGTTTTCTTTCCTAAAACACAATTTAGAATGTCATTATTTATTAAATGCAGAGCAGCATTAATATCACTTTGATCTAAAGATAGTAGGACAGGATATATCAATGAATTCAAGACTTTGGATTCATAAACAAATACATTTTTAAAAAATCTAGAGAGCTAGAAAATTATATAAAATTTGTATCTTTGTAAATATACAAACACAAAAAAATACACAATTTAATTTTAAAAAATATGTATTTTGACACCCAAAGTTAAGAGGAACATAGCAAGGCACAAATTTTTAATTTTTTTTTTTTTTTT
>NW_006921735.1:5386841-5404175 GCF_000298275.1 Orycteropus afer afer
ACATGAGGTGCTTGTGACACACCAAAAGGATTGAATGGCTTACTGATAATGTAAATGAGGTGCATGACAATTTTGTGGGGTTGGGAATGTAAAAATAAAGTATCTGGACCCCTAATGTGGGGATTTCTCAGTTTTGCATCCTGCTAGGCTTGAAATGAGCCATCCCGGAGGCAGAAAGGAGGATTTCTTTACCATCAAAAAAGAAGAGACAGGAGTGGAGCCTGTCTTTTGGACCCAAGATCCCAGGAGACAAAGAGCTGTAATACTTTTCCTGAGCAATCTGAGATGAAGTCTGGCCACTCTTGCTTCAAATGAGAATGCTGGCTGCACTTCTTCCAGGACAGATTTGTTAGTTCATCTGGTAGTGCATGGTACTTTCAGTATTTTTCTCCTACAACAAAATTCCAAGGCATCAACTATTCTTTGTCCTTCCTTATTCATTTTCCAGATTTCACATGTGTATGAGGCAATTTAAAATATCATGGTTTGGGTGAGGTGCACCTTAATCTTTAAAGTGACATATTTGCTTCTGAACATTTTAAAGAGGTCTTCTGCAGAAGATTTGCCCAGTGCATTATGGCATCTGATTTCTTGATTGCTATTTCCATGGGTATTGATTGTGGATCCACGTAAAAGGAAATCTTTGACAACTTCAATTTTTTCTCCATTGATTGTGATATTGTTTATTGGTCCAGTTGTAGTTTCGTTTTCTTTATGTTGAGGTGTAATCCACACTAATGACTGTAGTCTTTCATCCACATTACTATGGGCTTTAAGTTATCTTCACTTTCAGTAAGCAAGGCTGTGTCATTTACATATTGCAGATTGTTAGTGAGTCTTCCTCCAATCCTGATACCTTGTTATTCTTCAGCTAGTCCAGCTTCTTGGATTATTTTCTCAGCATACAATTTGAATAAGTATGGTGAAATGATACAACCCTGATTTAAGCCATGTGATATCTCCTTGTTCTGTTTGAACGGCAGCTTCTTGATCTATGTACAGATTCCTTATGAGCACAATTAAGTGTTCTGGACTTTTCATTCTTTGCAATGTTATTCATAATTTGTTATGATCCACATAGTCAAATGTTTTGGATAGTCAGTAAGTCAAGGCTTGATTATTTTCTACATTTCTTTCAGCTTCAGAAATGCTAAGCATGTTCTTCCCTTCTGGTTTTCTAACTCCTTGTCTTTGCACATTTCATTATAATAATTGGCTTGTCTTCTCGGGCTGCCCTTTGAAATCTTCTGTTCAGTTCTTTTACTTTGTCATTTCTTCCATTCACATTAGCTACTCTCTGTTCAAGAGCAAATTTTAGTCACTTCTGACATCAATTTTGGGCTTTTCTTCTTTTCTGTCTTTTTAATCACCATCTGTTTTCTTCATGTATAATGCTCATGATGTCATCCCATGATTTGTCTGGTCTTCAGTCATTGGTGTTCAGTGCATCAAAGCTATGCTTCGGATGGTCTATAAATTCATTCAGCTGGAATATAATCAAGGTCATATGTTGGATCTCATGGATTTAGTTTAATTTTCTTTAGCTTCATCTTGCACTTTCACATGAGCAATTGAAGGCCTATTCTACAGTCAGCTCCAAGCCTTGTTTTGGTTGAAGATATTGAACTTCTTCATTGCCTCTTTGCACAGATATAATCTATCTGATTCCTGTGTTTTCCATTTGGTGAGGTCCACATGTATAACTGTCATTTATGTTGTTGAAAAATGTTATTTGCAAAAAATGAATCCTTGGTCTTGCAAAATTCTGTCATGTGATCTCCAGAATCATTTCTATCACTGAGGCCACATTTTACAACTACTGACAATTCTTCTTTGTTTTCAACATTGTATTCCATTCACTAGTAATCAACAATTCATCTTGATTACATGTTTGGTCAATTTTGGACTGCAGAAGTTGATAAAAAAATCTGTTATTCTTCATCTTTAGTGTTATTGGTTGGTGTGTTAATGTGAATAATAGTTGTATTATCTGGTCTTCCTCGTACATGTATGGATATTATCCTATCACTGGCAGCATTGTACTTCAGGATACATTTTTGAAACATTCTTTTTGACGATGAATCTGACACTATTCCTCTTCAGTTTGTCAATTCCAGCATAATAGACCATATGATTGTCTGATTCAAAATGGCCAATACCAGTCCATTTCAGCCCAGAAATGCCTAGGATATCAAACTTCCTGCTTTCCATTTCATTTTTTGACAACTTCTGGTTTTCCTACATTCATACTTTGTACATTCCACATTCCAGTTATCAATTATGGTAGCTGATTCTTTCCATTTCACACTATCAGCAAATGAAGGATCCAAAAGCTTTACTCCATCTATGTCACTAAGTTTGAATCTTCTTTGAGGAGGCAGCTTTTCCCCAGTTGCATTTTGAGTGCCTTCCAATCTGAGGGGCAGGTTTAGCAGCAAAGTAAATCACAACATTGAGCACATTTATAGAGAAATCATGAAGACACTGAGAAAGACATAATGTGCACTATTAGTTCTTATCTTCATAACACATCCTTAACATCCTGAAGTCCAATGTAGTATTAGTTGAGTTGTGTAATGAAACTCAAAATAGGCATGTATACACATAAAAATACACACATACTCAGAGAGACTACTTGCTTTTTATAGTGACCCAAACAAAGAAGCATCCCTCTGAAAAATAACAATCATTTGGAATAAGTCTTGGCTTTCCTTTTTATGATTCTTTATAGCATGAGAACAATTGTGTGGTTGAAGACACACAATACTCTGGGTGACATCATTGTCAGATTTTTGTCTGTCAGTGATAGTGAGAGAGGTTTCTGGTTGATTTTACTCAAGAAGTGATAGCCTATGTTACTAAGCAGAAAAACTGCATGCCAAGAGGGAAAACTTTAGGTATAGCTTTAGCATATTCTAACAAGTCACACAAATATCACTATTATCTGCACAAAAGGAGCTGGAGCTAGAATGAAGCTGTTTAATTATTTGACCTTTCCTCTGAATCCTAATTTATAAATTATGATTTGTATGACATTGTCCTAGTTTTGAGAGAAGTGGCATTAGTTAGAAAGCAGCATGGTAACGTAACTTAGTTTTATAGACTTTATCTGCAATGAAGTTGACATCTGACCTCTTTAGTCTTTAAACTTCTGAAGCCAGTAAGACCAATTAAATGTTCCCTAAAGGAATATAAAATCCATTTTGGTAACAGGTAGAGCATACAAAAATTGGTGACAGATGGTTGGGATATTTATATTATATCTGTTGAAAAAAGGAATTAAAACAATTATATATTTTTATTTTTTAAAATAAAATCAAATAAGAAAACATTTAACATTTAATGTGCTTCTACACATGAGGTTTTTGTGATCTGGACTCACTTCTATGGCATCTGGTTTATCAGGTACAAGGCATCGTCATATAATTTGCTTCATTTAAATTCTCACAGCAACCTTGTGGGAAAGTATTATTGAGGAAAGTTAAAGCCCAGGGTGTTTAAATAATATAAGGAAAGTAAAAAGTGAAATGGTAACCATATCCTAGGTATGAAGTCAAATTCTTAGATCTTTTGAATAAATCACTCTGCCTGTGATTGCCAGTGAATTCAGTCTTCTTCTCTTTTTTATATCTCTTTTTATCCCTGTGAGTAACTTATGCCTAACTCCCTAGCAGCTATTTCTTTCTGATTTATTATTTCTCATTCCCTATTACTACATTTTTTACTTACCAGAGAAGAAGGAATTAAATCAGTTAGCTTGTAATTCCCTTAATTCTTTTCAGGAAGGTGGCAGATGAAGATGTGCTCCTAGAAGTTAAAAAAAAAAAAAAAAAAAGATGTGACTAGGTCTAATCATCTTGTCAGTTGTTCCTCCCCTTAAATTGACTATTGATATTTACTGGAAGGAAGAGATTTTACGTCTGAAATGCCATAGCAGGATTTTCCTGGCTAACTGTTACCTTTAGTAAATGGAAACCAAGAACTAGGAGAAGTGGCACTGTGGAGGATGTGATGAAAGCCATAAAAATTTGGGGGAATAAAATGGAGATTTTCATAGTATAATTGGACCCTTCTGTGTGAAGAACTTCATAAATCTCACTTAAAACACCTCATAAAAATCTGGCTCAGATGTATATGTCTGAAACAAGAAGGAAGGAGCTGGGTATCTGCCTCCAAAATTCTAGATTTTTTTTTCTCTTTTGTATACATTTCATGCAGCTAGTATCCTGCAATTTATTTAGTAAAGCTTACTACAGAGCAAGATCTCTGATATGACTATCTGAACCTGTATGTTACCTAAATCACTAAATTAATAATTGTTTACCTATATCAATAGCTGATATAGTTCAATTAGGATGAGCTAGTGGATTGCGTAATTATGGGAGACTGGTATGTCTGCAGCTTTGCTTCCTAAGACCAAGAGTAGATTTCTGGAGGTGTTTTCATGCAGTCTGTAAGGGAGAAACCACTGGATTTCAGGCTAGTAGGCTAAGAGTCTCTATGAACAGATGATGGTGGAAGAAAATGAGCATCATGGAGTTAAGATCCAAGTGAATTTTAGTGAGGCAAGTTAGAGCTATTCAGTTATATTTTATTTGGAATTGGATTCTGCCATTTATCATGTGAGTAGACTGCTCACATTCAACAACTCATTTCCAGTGGTCCATTCCCCACATCTATTGGGAGAAAAAAAAAAAAAAAATGGAACTCTAAGCCATGGAGGGCAACAGACCTCGATAACCAGAAACTGTAAATATGTTTTCTAATTGAAATTATATTGGCTTAAATACCTTTTCTAGGATAGAGTATATATGTTCATTATTTGATATTTGCTTAGATTAGCATAAATATTAGCTACACATTCTTTTCTACTTTGTACTGTTGTTGTTGTTATGTGTCATCAAGTTGGACCCGACTCACAGTGACCCCTCCTTGGGTTTCCAAGTTGGTATCACTATGGAAGTAGATTACTCAGCCTTCCTTCTGAGAAATGGCTGGTGAGTTTGAACCACTAGGCTTCTGGTTAGCAATCAACTGCCTTAAGCACTATACTACCAGAGATCCTAATAAGGATAACACTAGCTATAATATTTATGGTACTACATATGTCATTTGGAACATCCGAAAAACAGATTCAAGATGGTAGTAAATGTCCAATATATTTATTGGGAGAGACACTTGTGAAGAAGCAGGAATATACAGAAAAAGCCTTAAAGTTGTGATGATGACTTGTGAAGGGAGAAAGAGAAGGATGAATCACAAAGAAAGAGTCTTAGACTATAGCACAGCTCTGAGAAAGCTTCAGCCATGGTGATAGAAAATTATCCAGCAAAACTTGCCCTTTAGAGGAATCCCTCATTGGGCAGATGTAAGCCAGCACTGTACTTTTGCTAGGCCTAGGATTTGGGAAGAACCTAGGTGAAAAGTAGTCTTGGATTTTTCTACTGTTCACTTTTTCTGTTGATTATCTATCATAGTATCCTGCCTCTTCACACATGATGCAGATGATGAATGTATGTTGAAAAGAACTGAAGTTCCTACAGGTGATAAATATTATTTTCTACCAAAGAGTAATCCCCTTTCCTCTGTTAGGAAAATGAGGTGATATGATGGTCTCCTTAAACAAGTGTTTGGGTTTTGTTGTCCAACCCAAAATAAGATTTTGTCTACTTCTGGTTTGTTCCTTTTCTTAATGTATGACCCTCTGGGCCTTTGTTATTGAGTATGGTGTGTTCTGTCTTCTTAGCCATGAATATTTCCAGAAGATTTGGCTCTGTCCTTTGAAGGTTTTGTGCTTAGCTCCTTAACCTCCAACCCACAACCTTCAGAATCTGGCACAAGCCTTAAGAGAGAGAATTTTTATATTTCTAATTTTACTTCTAGTGGGACTTTGACACCTAACTACCACAAAGTTGCAAGTAATTATATCTTCAGTGTTTCATTCTCTTGTACATAAGGTTGCTATGAGTTGGAGACAACTTGACGACATATAACGACAGCAACAATAGATGTTTCAGACTTTCTCTCCAACTTTCTGCTCTACTGTACAAACAAATCTCCAAGGGGGAAAGACAGGTATACAATTGAGGCTCTATCTATCCTCTAGATGACAATCTGTCATTCCAGTTTTCTTAAGTATCACAGTTTCCACTGTTCCTCTTTTCCTTATCATAGTCCCTCTAGTTAGGTCAAAGCTAATCCTCAGACAATATACACAATAGATGAATGTTCCTGTTGGCAATTGTCATCTCTTCTAACAGAACTTTGCTGGATTGTCATTTAGTCATTGTCATTTACAAAGTATCCCAATGTGTTTAAAATATGATTTTGGTAGCATATCCTTTTCTCTAGTTGTTGCAGAGAATCGCAATTTCAAATTTGGATTATGCAGTCCAATTTATTATCAACTTATTCTGTTATGGGAGCTCTGGTGGTATAGTGCCTAAGGCATTTGACTGTTAACCAGAAGGCTGGCAGTTCAAAGCCACCAGCCATTCCTCAGAAGGAAGATTGGGTAATCTGCTCCCAGAGTGATACTGCCTCAGAAACCAAAGGAGGGGTTGCTATGAGTCAGATCTGACTCGATGGCAGTGAACGAGTATTCTGTTATGTTACACGATATAGACACATAGTTGGAAAGACCTTTGGTCTCCAAGATTGTAAAGGGATTTTTTGTTATTTTCTTTTAGTATTTTTCAATATTTATTCTTTTTATATTTAAATTTTTGATTTGCAGTTTTTCTTTCTATGCTGTGTGAGGTATTAATTTTCAAATGGCTATCCCGGTTATCCCAATACTATTTATTGCATAATTATAACTTCTTCCTATTTTATTTGCTAAACTAGTTTTATATTACAGTAAATTCTTCTATACATTTTGGTGGCTTTTTTATTTTTAATTTCTGTTCTTTTGCATTATTCTGCCTGTTTAGTTAAGAAATTGCACATCTGTTTTAATTTTGAGTATTTATAACACATACCAATATGTGGAAGGTACATTTTCTCCTTTACTTCTCTTCTATTTCAGACTTTTCCAGATTTCTCTTTTTTGCCTATTTTTCCTTATAACATAGAGTTAGCCTGTATAATTGAAAGGAAAAATAATGGAATTTATATCAGGATCTCATTAAACATAAAGTAACTAAGGGAAAATCAACACTTTTACGAAGCTAAATCTTTGTTTTCATGAACTCGACCGTAAACAGTATTGAACTTTTTGAGTGTAGGGTCACACACACACACAATATCTTATAGATGTTATATGATTATTATAGTCTCAGGTGTTGAGTCTAATATTTTGGACAAAGTCTAATTTAGTTAAGAATAACCATTACAACAAAATAAAATGTTGGTACATTTTTAGAACTGATTTTTTCTTCTAAATATTTCATGAATCCACTGCTTTAGCTCTTGTCTTAAATTGCATGTTTCAACTTCTTAGCTTTCTTTTTTGTGTTGGAGTCAGATGCTAGCAGTATGTTTCTCAACTTTTTTTGTACATGGTTACCTTTCCAAAGGAAAAAATTATATTTTAAAATAAATTTAAAATGTATTATTTTAACAAAATTGCATCTTTTCTTTTTTCCCTAGTGAGAGAAATTAAATACCAGGGAAACCAGGGAATGTAAATTTGTTGAGCAGGGTTGAGCTTTGGAAGGCTACAAGCCACTAAGATTCCTCACTCCCCAGTCAGTTTTTGTCCTTTGGAGTAATATTGCTACCACTGAAAATTTGTGGTGTCTCTATTCCAATCCTTGCCTATTCTAACCAGTTACCAAGCTATTGTTAGGATTATATTTCCAATATGATGGCTTTAAGTCCCTGCATATAATTTTCACTAACTTTCTGATACCAAAAGAGCTCTGGTGGTATTGTGAGACCACACGTTTGTACTAAGCCCTCCAGGTAATTATTCTTTAACTAGGAGACATTAGTGCCGGGAACTCCAGCATGTTCCCCACGGCTCAGGGCTTTACCTCACAGAGTCCTAAACCCCCTCCCCTCCTTTACTTCCCTGAGCAACAACCAATCAGTGAATAATAGAGAAGAACCTGAAGTCCTGATTTTCCTGACCCCGTAGATACCCCCTAGCAACAACCAATCAGTAAATATCAGGAAAATACTTAAAATTCCTCTACCTAAAATAGTTAGAAACGGCAGTTGCGGCCTGGGCCCACGGGACAGGGCCAATCAAATAGGGACAACGGGCAATTCGAAAAGTGACAACCAATTCTGTAATTTTCTGATTGAAACTCGCCCGTTCCTGCTCCATCCCCGATAAAAGACCCCCTTCCCTTTGTTCGAAGCTCTCAATCCTAAACCACTGCATTGGTGACGGTTGAGGGTTTGAGCTCGAGCTTGAATAAACTTTCCTTTTGCTTTTGCATTATTATGTCTGTGGTAGCTTCCTTGCAATGACACTCCTTTCAAGACCTGGGACAAACAGTATAGTGGTTAAAGCATTGGGCTGCTAACTGAAAAATCGACAGTTTGAACCTCCCATCCTCTCCATGGGAGAAAGATGAGGCAGTCTGCTTCCATAAAGATTTACAGCCTTAGAAACTCTTTGGGACCATTCTACTCTGTCCTATAGGATCACTATCAATCAAAATTGACTCAGTGGCAGTGGTTTGGCTTTTTGGTTTTCTGATACCAACTTGATAAATAGAAACTCTTTACAAATTTTTCAAGATTGAATCTGGAATGACATTTCAGTATGAGTTTGTATCAATCTAGAAGTACAGCACTATTGAACCAAATGTATTTCTGAGTGGACCATATCCTTACTTATCTCTGTGGGCTACATATGTTTTCCTTTGCTTGGAATGCTTGTGTTCTGGATAAACTCCTCTACATCTTTCAAATGACTCTAATATCACATCTATGTCAAGTCTTCTCTGATGGCTTCTCACAAAATTTGGTCACTTCCTTCATTTTGCTCCATTTGAAACTGCTGTTATTGTGTTGTAATACTTCTCTATTTTTACTCTACTATCTCAGTATTATAATGTAAACTTGTAAGCATTTTTTTCTTCTACCATTATTACACTATGAGACTTCGCAAATGGTGATTGTCTTTGTAAATCTTTGAATCTCTATTGCCTAGCTTAGTGCCTTGTTAAAAATTGAACAAGATACACAAAAGAATAATTATTTGAATATATATTTAGTTGCAACAGAAACCAAACTCACTGCTACTGAGTCGGATCCAACTCATAGCAACTTCTCCTTGGATTTCCGAGGCAGTATCTGGTAGCATAGTGCCTAAAGCACTTGACTGATAACCAGAAGGCTGGCTATTCAATCTCACTAGCCACTCCGTGGAAGGAAGGTTGGGCAATCTATTTCCATAGTGATACTGCCTCAGAAACCCAAGGAGGGGTTGCTATGAGTCAGGTCCAACTTGATGGCACATAGCAACAAACAACATCACTATCTTCTTTCTGAGTAGTGGCTGGTGTGTTTGAACTGCCAGCCTTCTGGTTAGCAGTCAAATGCCTTAGATTCTACACTACCAGAGCTCCTATTTTTAGTTCTAGCAATTGTATTTTATATCCTTCAACTTTTTACTGTTTCCTCAACTAGCATTGGTTAGGTGATTTCATTAACTAATCCTAAAAATGGGAAAAATCAGATTTCTTAAAACTGTTTCTGAAACTCCATCTTTCTATAATGTTTGTAGTTTTTGTTGTTGTGAGTTGCCATTGAGTTGACTCTGACTCATAGAGTCTATGTACAACACAACAAAAATTTTCTTGGTCTTGTGTCATCTTTGATTGTTGATATGCCTGAATTTATTGTTGTGACTATTGTATCAATTTGTGTGGTTTTCCCTCATTTTCACTGACCTTCTACTTTACTAAACATGATGTCTTTTTTCTAGTGATTTCTCTTTCTAAAAAAAAAAAAAAAGTTCTAAATATTCTATATTCTCTTTCATTTTTCAAAAATCCCCTCAATTATTTCCTTCCTTAAAATGCTAATTGTTCCCTATATCCTACAAATCAGAATTGATTTTCTCACCTTACCATCAAAATTATTCACTGTGCTTTTCTAGAAGATTACATTACCATCTTAAAACTGTTCTATATGCATTTGCCATCTTTTTTCAGTTCTCGTACTTTATACTCCACTGACTCCTTATTATATCTGCAGTTCCTTCTGATACACAGTGCCTTACATTTCTTTATTCAGTGAGATTCTTTTTCCTTCCACAAAGCATTTTTTAAATAAATTGAAGCCTTCATTTCTCACTGTCAGTACACAAAGTTCTATGAGCAGTTATATGTTTCATTAACTTAAAAGACCTATAACATCATTTTGATTGTTTTATAGAAGGCCACATAGCAAGATTTACTAAAAACAAAAAATATAACCTTAGAATTGCAATCTACCTTAAGAAACATGGGATTATGGATAAAGATGGACACATATAGATGTTCTGTGTTAATGATCATTAAAATATATGAGATCAAATTGGCAATAGAAACTTGAAAGATTAGATAGGGAACTTAGTGGGTGGTGAGTTTATGTTAATGGAGAAGGAACAATTGGAAAAAGGAAGATGCACATATTGCATAACTTGAAGAATGTAGTCAATGTCACTGAATTGTACATGTGGAAATTGTTGAATTGATATATGTCCTGCTGTGCCTTTTATAAACAAGAACAAAAATAAAATAAATTATACTTTTCAAAAGATAAAAATAGAAATAATCTGGTTTTAGCTGAGTAGGAGGCTTCTCACTTCTTCCTCTGCCCCATTGGTGAAAGTCTAAGATTTTTCCAATGAGGAACAGCTTTCCTTGGCAGAGTTATAACAGACTTTGTTTAACCGTAGTGCTTCAGGGCTGAGTAGTGTTTTGGAGTTAGGTTTTAACACTCTTAACAAACTCCTCTAAGTAGAGGACTCAAAATGGCATTCGTCCCCTCATCATTGACTTCCGAAGGTTATTTATAGCTAAGTTATAGTTCATTGCAAACTTAAAAACTAACCATTAAGCTACTTGATGATTCTTTTTTTCTGTCTTGAAATAGATCCTTTATATTTAATTCATCCTTTGAGTTTAGTTCGAATGACACATTTCTTTATACTTTTTAGTCTATGCCAGGAAGATTTTTTCCTGTAGATTCAGTTTTAAATCTGTAGTTTCAGCACTTGCATAATGATGTAAGTTCATATTCATTGGCCTTGTAGAAATGCATTTATTCACGTTATACCTAATTTGGGGTGATGGTCTTTCTGCCTGCTTTCCTCCATCCTAGTCGATTAATAAAAGTCAGTGCAACTTTATTTTACAATGTTTATAATGCTGGATTATGTCTTAAAAAAGAAAACAACAACAACAACAAAAACTAAGGTGGGAAGGAAGCTGTTGCATTGTTGTAAATTATAATCAATGTCATGAGACAAAGTGCATGTGAACTTCTGTATGGAAAGTGAATTTGCTCAGTAAACTTTCACCCAAATTAAAAAAAAAAAAAAACCAACCCTAAATATTTTATATTTCTTTATTTATTTAACATATACTTATTAAGCAAGCCATCTGTGCCAGACACTGTGTTGGGGTAAAGAAGGTGAATTGAGGCATAGTTTCTGGCCTCAACCTTACAACTTAATGGAGAAGCTAGAATCACACACTAATTTTATCACACATGATAAGAAAAGGAGAGCATTTTGGAATATATGAAAAAAATACTTCAGTTCACCAAGTATGTCAATAGAAAGACTACTCTGGACAATTAGAAATTGGTCCACTGACTAAAGCCAGAGCCCAGGAGCTGACAGTTATCTATGTTGGCATCAGTCAGTTGTAAATCATTAGGATCATAGAGTGTAGGTTTGAGCAAAATCAGCCTAGTACATTTTCACCCTTCCTATTGCCCCATTTTCAAAATGGATTTTGCCTTATCATTTGAGATCTGGTAGTACAGTGCCTAAGGCATTTGACAGCTAACTAGAAGGCCAGTGGTTCAAACCCATCAGCCACTCCTTGGAAGGAAGATTAGGCAATCTATTTCTGTAGAGATACTGCTTCAGAAACCAAAGGACGGGTTGTTATTAGTCGGGATTGACTCAATGACAGGAAATAGTAGCGAGTACCTCTTTTCCAAACCCCTTAGTTACATGTAATCACAATGTTTTTCTTCTGGGTGTTCTTTTTCCTGTATTTACTCATCCAAGTCCACAATGGCTTCACTATGACTTTGCATATGACACTGAGGCCTCTATTTGTAAACTTGATCTGTGTTTCCATATTTCCATGTTCAATCATTCTTCCATAATGTCTGACCAAACTCCATATTCTGCACATCTAACCTAAGTCACTTGCAAGCCTTTTTCTTTAATCTTTTGATTGTAATTTGAGTGAAAGTTTACAGAGCAAATTGATTTTCCATTCAACTCTTCATACCCATTTTGTTTCATGACATTGAATGTAATCCAGACATTTTTACAGGACTTTTTCCACTTTCTCCCTGTGATTACCATTTCCATTTGTCCTTCCTTCCTGTCCATTCCTGCCTTCTGAGCTTTATCCCTGGGCAAATGCTACTCTTTTGGTCTCATATGGTTGGTTGTTCTTAGGAGTACATACTTCCTTGGTGTTATTGTTCACCCCATAAGCCTGTGTATGTATTGTATTGTTTGGCTAAAAGTTGAGCCATGGAGGTGAGTTCAGTTCTGGCCTTGAAAGGTGACTAAGGGCCATACAGGAGCTCTGGTAGTGTAGTGCCTAAGGCACTTGACTGCTAACCAGAAGGCTGGCTGTTCAAACCCACCAGCCACTCCTCATAAAGAAGATTGGGCAATCTATTTCCATAATGATACCATCTCTGAAACCAAAGGAGGAGTCGCTATGAGTCAGGTCTGACTTGACGGCACATAATAGCAACAGCAAAGGGCCATAGTCTCTGGAATTCCACCATGCTCTATCAGAGCAGGAAGTTTTTTTAAAATTCATTTTAATTTTGTTCCACATTTTCTTCCTGCTCTATCCAGGATCTCCAATTATGATCTCTTTCAGAGTGGTTGTTAGCAGTAGCTGGCCATGATCTAGTTCTTCTGGTCTGAGGGTTGTGCAGCTGAGGTTCACATGGTTCACTCATCCCTTGGACCAATGGTTTCCATGTGTCATTGATTTTCTTCATTCTTGTTTGCTCCAGATAAAGAGAGTTCAATAGCTGTACATTAGATGGCTGCTCCCAAGCTCTTTTGACCCTCGTTGCTACTGACCAAAGTAGGGATGTAGAACACTGTCTTTGTGAATTATGGTATGGAAATTGACCTTGATATACCCTACAAATATGTGGTTACCATTTCCATTTGTCCTTCCTTCCTGTCCATTCCTGCTCCTAAGCCCAGAGACTCATTCCTTTAAGGTGTTTGCTTATGGCTAAGAAATTTTCATGATTTTGTCCCCTGTTAGCTCTACTATATACATGGATATTTTAACAGCTCATACAAATATGGAAGCAGAAATATCATCTGCCAAACTTATATATATGGTCATGGGTTTAGTCACATTTGCCTACCCATAACTGATCATCTTGCCTGTCTACCATTGCACCCACTCATAGATTAATGTATGTTACTATTGCTAATGTAGGATTGTGTATGTGATAGGTTTAACTTTGTTGTCTGTAACTCTTGTGCACCTCTTCTTGTCTTCCCTTTCCTTAGTGATATTGTGTTTGTCACCCACTTTGGTATACTGCCTTTTCCTTCACTCAAATTAATATGTATCTCTTACCTAACTAGTAATTTTCCATCCCATCTCCTCCCATATCTGGTAAACATCAGAGAATGCATCTTTCTTTATGTAACCCTTTCCTTGCTCTTTTTTAAAAAAATTTCATTGTTATTTGGGTGAAAGTTTACAGAGTAAATTCATGTTCCATTCAGCAGTTCACATGCACTTTGTCTCTTGACATTGACTATAATCTCCCACAATGCAACTGCTCTTGTCCCACTTCCTCCCATAGCCACCTATTCCCTGTGTTCTTCCCTCAAATGCACTCCTGCCCCATGAGCTGTCTCTCTGTGCAGACATGGCCTTTCTCTTCTCTCATGACTGATCTCTCCAAAGAGTATATCTACCTAATGTAAATGTTCAGTACATATGCCTGTTTTTCTTTGGCTGGAAGCCACAGGAATGCATTCAATTCCAGACCTGAAGGGCAGCTAGGGTCCGTAGTTTCAGGGGTCCCACCAGGTTCTATCAGACCAGCAAAACTAGTCCTTTTTTTTTTTTTCTTTTAATGATTTTGAGTTTAGTTCCACATTGTTCTCCTACTTTGTCCAGCATCTCCTACATAGATGCCCTTCTGAGTGGTTGACAGTGGTAGCTGGGCACTGTCTAGTTCTTCTGGTCTCATAGTTGGATAGGCTCCAGACCACATGGTGTACCAGTCGCTTCTAATTATTTCCATGTGCATTTGTTTATTTCATTCTTCTTTGCTCTGGATGAGGAGAGACCCATCATTGCATCTAGATGGCCAGTTGCAAGCTTTTAAGATCCCAGTCACTACTTACCAAAGTAGGATGTGGAACAATGTTTTTGTGTAGTATGTTATGCCAATTGAGCTTGATGTACCCTACAACTATGGTCCCAAGCCCACAGGTCCAACTACTCACTCCTGGGTAGTTGGCTGTGGCCAAGAAGTGACTAAAACCTTGTCCTTTTTCCGCTCTGCTACATACCTTGAAATTCTTACAGAACATAAAAATACACTTGTAGAAACATTATCTGCCAACTCTATATATTGTCTTGGGCACTCTCCCCCCTATATAGCATACTTAATCATTCAGCTTGTGCACCCATCTATCCACCTGTAGATCAGTGTTTGTCATCACTGACTATGCAGTATTGTACATGCAAAATGGTTCATCTTTTTGGTCTGTACCTCCCATGTACCTCTCTATGTCTTCCTTTTCCTCAGTGTCACCATGTTGATCACTCACATTTGGTACATTGCCCTTCCCTTCACCCAAATCAGTACTTATCTCTACCTATCTAGCAGTGTTCTCTCCCCTTCCCTCCCACCCCTGGTAACCAACAAAGGAAATTTCCTTCCATAAATAAACATTCCCTAAACTTTTTACTGTAAGAGACTAATACAGTATTTGTCCTTCTGTGATTGACTTATTTCACTCAGCATAATGTCCTCCAAATTCACCCATGCTGTGCAATGTTTTATAGATTCTACATTATTCTTTAGGGTTGCATAGTATTCCATTGGGTGTATGTACCATAGTTTACTTACCTATTCTTCTGTTGATGGGAACTTAGGTTGCTATTGTAAAAGTTCTGCAATGAACATGGGTGTGCATATATCTGTTCTTGTCCTGGCTCTCATTTCTTTAGCATATAAACCTCATAATGGAATTGCTGGATCAAATGATATTTCTAATTCCAACTTTTTAAGGAATCACCATACTGATGTCTACAGTGGTTGTATCATTTTACAGTGCCATTACCAGTATAAGAAAGTCCCAGTCACTCCACCTCTTCTCCAGCATTTTTTATATTTTTGTCTTGTTGAATTTTGCTACTAATGCTTGAGCAAGAGGGTATCTCGTTGTTGTGATTTGCATCTCTCTAATGGCTAATGATCATGAATGTTTCTTCATGTATTTGTTGGTCACCTGAATATTCTCTTTGTTGAAGTGCCTATGCATGTCTTCTGCCCATTTTTCAATTGGATTATATATCTTTTTGTTGTTGAGGTGTTGGAGTTTTCTATAACTTTTAGAGATAAGTCCCTTGTCAGATATGTCATTGCCAAATATTTTTTCCCAATCTGTATGTTCTCTTTTGATTCATTGGAGGAGTTTTTGGAAGCACAGAATTTTTAAGTTTTAGAAGGTCCCACTCATCTAGCTTATCTTCTGCCTGTTTGTGCATTTTTGGTTATGCTTGATAGTCTATTTATACCATATATTAGGGCCCCTAAATTTGCCCCTATTTTTTCCTTAAGGAACTTTATAGTTTTAGGTTTCACATTTAAGTCTTTGATCCATCTGGAGTTAGTTTTTGTATATAGTGTGAGGTACAGATCCTGGTTCATTTTTCTGCAAATGGATATCCAGTTTTGCCAGCACCACTTGTTCAACAATCTCTTCCCCATTTAATGGATTTCAGCCCTTTGTCAAAGATCAGCTGACCATAGGTCAATGGATCTATTTTTGGGTTCTCAATTCTATTCCATTGATCTAAGGGTCTGTCATTGTACCAATACCACGAGTTTTGACTACTGTAGCTATATAGCAAGTTTTAAGATCTGGGAGTGTAAGACCTCCTACTTCATTCTTCTTCCTCAGTAATGCTTTGCTTATTTGAGGTCTCTTTCCTTTCCATATACAGTTAGTTATTGGTTTTTCCACATCCTTAAAGAATGTTGATGGGATCTGGATTAGGATTGCATTGAATGTACAGATTGGTCTAGGTAGAATTGGCATTTTCGCAATGTTCAGTTTTGTTTTACTATCTACAAGCATGTTATATTATTCCATTTATGAGTCTCTATTATGGTTTCTTGAAGTAGTCTTTTGTAGTTTTCCTTGTATAAGTTTTATCCCTAGTAAAATTTTTCCCAAGTATTTTATTTTTTTTTTTGGTAGCTATTGTAAATAGTATTGATTTCTTTATCTTTTTCAGCAATCTCTTTGCTAGTGTAGAGGAATCCAACTGAGTTTTGTATGTTGACCTGTGTCCTGCCACTATACTTAATCTCTCAATTAGTTCTTGCAGTTTTTTTGTAGAGTCTCTTGAGTTTTCTATGTATAGACTATATCATCAGCAAATAGTGATAGTTTGACTTCTTCCTTACCAATTTGGATGCCTTTGATTTCCCTTTCCTGCCTTATTGGCCTGGGTAGGACTTCCAATACAATGTTGAATGGAAGTAGTGATTCTTTGGAATGGGTACAAATATGGATCTCTTCCAGTCAGTTGGCCAGGTATTTGTCTTCCAAATCTCTTGGCACTACTGAGTAAGTGCCTCCAGTGGGACATCCATTTGTTGAAATATCTCAGTGGGTATTCTGTCAATTCCTGCAGCCTTGTTCGTCACTAATTCCTTCATTGCAGCTTTGACTTCCTCCTGTAATACCATTGGTTCTATATCAAATGCCACCTCCTGAAATGGATGAAGATCGACCAGTTCTTTTTGGTACAGTGCCTCTGTGTATTCTTTCCATATTTCCATCTTCTTTTGATGTTTCCTGCATCACTCAATATTTTGCCCATGTTGTTGTTGTTGTTATGTGCCGTCGAGTCGGCCCCGACTCATAGCGACCCCTCCTTGGGTTTCCGAGGCAGTATCACTACGGAA
>NW_006921735.1:5404930-5411659 GCF_000298275.1 Orycteropus afer afer
AATAGTAATGTTAACAGGCCTTCCTTGTAGGCGTATGGATATTATCCTATCACTGACAGCATTGTACTTCATGAAAATGGATCTTGAAACATCCTTTGTGATGATGAATGCCACCCCATTCTTCTTCAATTTGTCATTCCCGGCATAGTAGATCATATGCTTGTCTGATTCAAAATGGCTAAATCCAGTCCATTTCATCTCACCAATGCCCAGGATATCAATCTTTATGCGTTCCATTTCATTTTTGACAACTTCTATTTTTCCTAGATTCATACTTCGTACATTCCATGTTCTGATTATTAATGGATGTTTGCAGCTGTTTCTCCTCAATTTGAGTGATGCCACGTAAGCAAATGGAGGTCTTGAAACCTTTACCTTATCCATACGAGTAAAGCTGGTTTTACTCTGATGCTGCAGCTCTTTCCCAGTCTTATTTTGAGAGCCTTTTAGCCTAAGTGAGTCATCCTCTTCCTCTGTATTGGACAATGATTGCAGACTATTCATAAAGTTGTGCAGTAAAGTATCAGACAGTGCTTCTCTGCTATTCTGAGGGTTTCTCCTGGCCAATTCTTTGAGAAGTGAATGGCCTCTTCCTTCTTCCTAGTCTGGCTCAGTCTGCAAGCCGGGCTGATACCTGTGTGCATGTGCACCCCACTGGGTTTGAAACACTGGGGGCACAGCCTCAAGACTCACAGCAACATGTCACCAAAGTAGGACAAACCGACAGACAAGTTTTTCTCCCTTAGTTGTTGGAAACCTCTCCAACTTCCCCTTACTTGGATTCCTACTGCTGCCCCCTTCTTCTGTCCTGTCTCCCAGCTTGGGCTTTCCCCCCACTTTCCTGGCTTGCCGCTTTGGGATGTGTCTTGAGTTCCCTCCCCTCACTTGGATCCCTGTGGCTGACTCCTCACTCTGTCCCAGTCCCCCTCCCCTTTTTCTGTCCTTCCCCACTTTTACCCTACTCTAATCTTTATTATTTCGGTCAATATGGAGACTGCCAGCTTTTCTTTCTGCTCTTTCTAATTGTTGAATTAAGGCATTGATTTTGATTCTTTATTCTCTTTTGATATGTGTATTTGTTGCTACACATTGATATCTGAGCATTGCTTTCACTGTGTCCCAAAGAGTTTGGTATGTTGTGTTTTCATTTCATATTTTGCTTCTAGGAATTTGTTTTTATTTCATATTTTATTTCTTCTACGACCCAGCAGTTTTTAAGTGGAGTATTATTCAGTTTCTATGTTTTTTTTTTTTTCAAGATCTTCCTTTTATTGATTCCTAATTTTATGGAATCGTGATCTGACAAGATGCTTTGTAGTATTTCAATGTTTTAAATTTATTGAGGTTTGTTTTGTGGTCTAACATATGGTCTATTCTGGAGAATGATCTATATGCACTGAAATCAAGCATACATTGCATTTTTGTTGGTTGGGGTGTTCTCCATATGTCTATGCAGTCAAGTTGGTTCATAGCATTGTTTAGATCTTCTGTATCTTTTTTGAGTTATTTCCTAATTGTCTGTCCTTCATGAAGAGTAAAATTTTCATAGTATTACTAAATTTTCCTAGTATTATTATAGAGTTGTCTATTTTTCTTTTCAATTCTGTTAATGTTTTCTTTATATATTTTGGTACATTTTCATTGGGTGCATAGATATTTGCAGTGGTCATGTAGTCTCACTGGATTGATTCTCAATTTTTTTTTTTTTTTAATTTTACTGTGATCTGGGTGAAAGTTTACAGAGCAAATTCATCTTTCATACAGCAGTTCACATACACTTTGTCTCATGACAATGATTTCAATTTACCACAATGCAACCACTCTCCTCCCACTTCCTACCACTGGCCACCTCTTGCCTGTGTCCTTCCCTCCCATGCACTCCTACCCCCTGAGTTGTCTCCCTGTACATATATATAGCCCTTCTGTTCTCCCATGATTGATCTCTCCTAGGCATGTATCTATCCAATGCAAATGTTCAGCTCATATACTTCTCTTTTGTTTGGCTGGAAGCTACAGGAGTGGGTTAATTCCAGACCAGAAGGACAGCTAGGGGCCATAGTCTCAGGGTGTGTTAGACTGGGTTCTCTAGAGAAACAAAAACAGCAAAGCTTATACATATATACACACACACACAGAGGCGCACACACACACACACACACACACACACACACACATATATATATATATATAAAGAGAGAGAGAGAAATTTATCTTAGGAAAATGCCTCACAAACATATAGAAGCCAGCAATCCAAAGTCCCTGGAGGAAACGTCAGCCTGGAGGCTTTTCTTAGCTTCCATAACCTCAGAGGGCCAAGAAGCTCAAGGCTGGCAGGCAGTACTCTGGCTGTTGACTTCAACTAAAGATGAATCCAAGATCTCCAGGCTGAACGGTAGGCTGCTCACTCAAGGAAAGTTTTAGGCAGCACACCAGAGTCCTGATCCACAGAAGAATGTCTCTCTTCCTAGGATGTCCCTGGATATCCTGGAAGCAGTCTACACCCTTAGGGAAACTCCCCTTGGGCAGACTGGCCACTCAGGACACAGTCATCTGATCTCATCATGGGAACAACTACACAGAACTGGGTCCAGCCAAGTTGACACACAGCTCCAACTCTATCACATAGAGGTTCCACCAGGTTCTATCAGACTAGCAAATCTAGTTCCTTTTCTTTTTCAAATGATTTTGAGCTTTGTTCAACTTTGTTCTCCCACTCTGTCCTAGGTTGGATTGATACTTTTATCAGTATATATTGACCTTCCTTGCCTCTTATGCAGGCTTTGCCTTGAAGTCTATTTTATCAGAAATTAATATTGCCACTCTTGATTTTATTTGGGTGACATTAACTTGGTATATGTTTTTCATCCTTTGATTTGTGATTTATTTTTATCTTTGTGTCTAAGATGAGTCTCTTATAGGCAGCATATTGATGGGTCCTGTTTTCTTATCCATTCTGCTACTCTCTTTCTCTTGACTGGTGCATTTAATTCATTCACATTCAGCATAGTTAATGATAAGTATAATTTACTGCTGCCATTCTTTTTCGTTTTTATTGTGGTGTTGTTGGTTTCTTTGCTCCTAATATTATTCTATGCTGAGTTTTTTTCTTTTTTAAATCATGTATTCTTTCCTTTTTTTGTTTCATTGTTTTTTTTTTTTTAATTTTATTTTATTTTTTATTTTTTTATTAAGTCCTTCTGATTTTCTTCTTATTTTGGTTATACCAAACCAAACTAAACACACTGCTATCAAGTTGGATCTGTCTCATAATGACCCCTCATTGAGTTTCTGAGGTGATATCACTACAGAAGTAGTTTGCCCAACCTTCCTTCTGAGGAGTGGCTGGTGGTTTGAACCGCTAGCCTTCTGATTAGCAGTCAAATGCCTTAGGCACTGCACCACCAGGGCTCCTTATTTTGGTTATAAGACCTACTAATTTTCTTTGTAGATACTTGCTAAAGAGGCAAGGAGGCTGCATCTTCTGACCTCCTCTAACTACACAAGAGGAAGACAGAATCACCACCAGTAGCCCAAGGTCCATTACTGCAAGGCCAGACATGCTACCTCTCTCCAGCCCTTTCACCAACTCTGACACCAACCGTTTCTCCCACAGCACTCACCATCTCTCTGCTGGGTTTGATAATTCTCTGCAGTGGCCACACAGAACTCACAGACTATGGGGTTTATTAGGGAAGCAACTGGCTAATTGAAATTCAGGAACATGCTCAGTCTCTCTCAGCCTGCTGTCTCTCAGCCAACAGTCTCTCTTAGTATCTCTCAGCTGTGCATGCCTCTCAGTGTTTCTCTTAGCAATGCATGTCTCTTACATCTCTCTCTCAACAAGTGTGTGCCTCTCAGGAGTGTGTTTCTCTCAGAAGCACATGTTTCTCAGCCAAAAGTCAAAGAGACTCCTTCTGCTTCTAAGAGTGCTCCTTTTGAGTCCAGCAGAGTGACCACTAACCAATCTTTACATCAGAATTCTATACACCTAAGAGAGAACGAACTTCCCAGAACATTCCTTCATGCTGGTTCAACAGAAGTACCACAGATGTACTTTAGCAATCAGGAGCTACTCAGTTGCTCACAGCAAATTCCAAAGTTTATAAAGACTTATAGCTAGAAAAGCCACACTATGTAATTTATACCTCAGTACCCTATAATCAATTTTTATATTGCTAACTTTGTAACAATCTGTTCCATCTTGATATTGTTCTGACTTCTTTTCCATTTGGAAGTTCTATAATTTTATCATTTATTCCCTTTTTGCTCTATAGTTGTTGTCATTTACAGAATGACATCTCTTGTTCTCTATTTTCAGTCTTGTTTGAGACCTCTCGTGGTGTAGTGCCTAAGATGTCTGACTGCAAACTGAAAGGCCAGCAGTTCAAACCCACCAACCACTCCTTGAATGGAAGATTGGGAAATCTACCTTCCTAGAGATAACAACTCTGAAACCCAAGGAGGGGTCACTAAGAGTTGAATCAACTCTATGGCAGTGAGTTTCATTTTTTGGGGGTTTTAGAAGCCCAGTTTAATTTTGAGAATTCTTTTCCTGAGTTTGTTTGCAGGTGATGTCATATGTCTTAATCTTAGATTGTTGTCTTCTGTTGTTTTACTCTCTGAAGTACTCCTTTTAGGATTTCTTGTAAGGTTTGTCTGTTTTTTACAATTCTAACTTCTGTTTATCTAGAAATATCTTAATTGTACCAGGATATTTGAGGGAAAGTATTGCTGGATATATAATTATTGGTGGACAATTTCTTTCCTTCAAATATTTATATACATCACCTTCTTGCAGGAAGGGTCTCACTCTTGGTTCACACACTGGAAGGTATGATGAGGAAGGCAGAGAAAGCACCTCTCTGGTCAGAATTCACTACCATGGGCCCAGTACACTTATGAGTGCACACAGCATATTATGCAAATCCTGTTCAGACTCAATCAAGTCAGAGAGAGTCCAGTGGATCCAACTGCCACCTCACAGACCTTCCCCTTCATGTGGTCCCCTTAACCCAAAAGACTTGTGTTCATTAGTAATGAGTTGTTTCATCTCCCTTCACTGGCTCCCTCTGCATTCAGAGGTCACCTGTGTCACTGGGAATCTCACCCATTTCCCTGTACTTTGTTTCCTCAGATCCAGCTCATTTTCCATACACCTTGTTTCACTCAAGATCTGTCTAGACTCTTTCTTTGTCCTAATTTGGATTCCATGAAGTTGGTTTCTCCTTGCCTGTGTATGGTGCCTTCTGTTTCTCATAATGGTCACACTTCATAGGGGCCCAGATCCTTCTCTCTCCTCAGTTACTGTCCTCACTCCATTTCTCCTTTTCCAATCAGTGCTCAATCTAATTTTTATCCTCTCATTTGATGCTCAGAGTTCCAAGATCATCATCTGTATCCAATTTACTCAGTTTTTCCAGGTTTCTCTTGTAAAGGAATTAGGTGGAGTATGTCATAAGGAAGCTATCCTGTCTCTTCCTCTGAAAACTAATTATTTTAGATATAAGTCAAACATCCAAAATGTTGTTGTTGTTATATGCCATCAAGTTGGACCTGACTCATAGTGACCCCTCCTTGTGTTTCCAAGGCTGAAACATAGTATGGTGTGAATGTCTGTGAGAATCATATAACCTTTAAAATCATTATTTGAACATCATGTATCATATTTCAAACATATATAGTAAGATAAAATTTTAACATTATTAATACATTCTTATATTTCAAATCAGAATTAAACAAAGTAAAACATTGATTATTTCTTAAAATATTTACTTGTAGGCTTTATATTTTCCTGCTTTTCTTTATTTTCTAAATACTTTGAAATAAACATATGTTATTTTTATTATCAGAAGAAAGTCCAATAGCAATTTTAAAATATGAGAAAAATATGTACTCTATTAGTAATGTCAGACAAAACAATCTTACTCAAAATATTTTGGGCCTTAATAGATAGATGAACGATGCTAAGATGGCTCATTCTTCCTATGCAAAACATATTTACAAACAAAGGGATATCCTAAGGACTGATATATGTAATGGCCTCAGATAGACCAATGATCATGTAGATGGTGTGACTGTGAAACATTTTGTTCTGTTGTACCTAAGGTCACTGTGAGTCCAAGAGGACATGACAGCAACTAAAAGTAAAAACATTTTCTTTAATGACTTGTTCTATAATCACAACAAGTTAGTGCCTGTGTTATAGGACTTAATAAACAATCATTTGGAACTTGAAAAGCTCAATTGTATGTGTGAATTCCACATTTTTATGTGTAAGAAATATTTGAATGAAATCTAAATATTTTGGTAAAGGATCAGTCTACATATGAGCACAGACTGCTCTATCAATTTAATCTGGAATTGTCTTAAAATTGCTCCATCTCTTATTTTCACCGTGACCACTTCAGAGATGTCTTACCAGTAACAAAAAAACAATGTCAAAAATTAATTAATTCAACATTAAAAATACAAATTAGTTCACTTCATTTCTATCAAAAACAACACTATGTGTGTGTGTGTGTGTGTGTATGCATATATACATTGTTGTTGTTGTTATGTGCCGTCGAATCAGACCTGACTCATAGCAACCCCTCCTTGGGATTCCGAGGCAGTATCACTATGGAAATAGATTGCCCCATCTTCCACCCAAGGAGTGGCTGGTGGGTTTGAACCACCAGCCTTCTGGTTAGCAGTCAAGTGCCCTAGGCACTATGGTATATATATATATAT
>NW_006921735.1:5426505-5443633 GCF_000298275.1 Orycteropus afer afer
ACAACAACAATGTTCTTATGCCTTAAGAAATCTTGTATTTTGAAATATGTTTTAAATATTTTTACAAAGTTTGCAAGAAGTAAATTTCTCTAGTTACTAACACTCTCATCCCTAGAAATACTGTTATTCAGTTTGAGCTGAGAGTTAATGGAGTTTAATGAATTATCAGAAGTTATTTACTAAAAGTAAACATATCCTATGATGCACAATTTTAACAAACTCAATACCTTTCTGTACACTTATTAAAAAGGAGAAGAAAATGTTTCATGCCATTAAACATAAACTATGTTTGTGGACACTTCTCATTTTAAAATAGGTTAATTTCTCCTGATAGTCTGTGTTCCAGCCATAAATTTTTTGCTGCAATTTTATTGTTGTTATTTGCTATGAATTTTCATAAGATACAGAATTGCTAGACTGGGAATTGGTCTCCTTGAAGCAATGGAATCCAGATGGCATATGGTGAATTTGATGCTTGATTCTTGAGGAGAAATAGAAACTCCCTCTTAACAGTGATTTTATACTCACTGAATTTCCTGACAATTAGTTTAGAGCCATGTTATTACTCCTGGCCAATGAACTGTGAGCAGAAGTGATGTGTCACTTTTTGGTGTAGATAATTAAGAACACTCTATATCTCTCTTTCTTCCCTGCTTCTTTTGCCTAGAATGCTGCATGCTTCAGATGTAGAAGGAGAGCTGAAATTTAAAGCTTGAATAACCTACATCAAATTTAGTGGCTTTATTTCTTACCACAAGACCAAAAATCTGTCCTAAGCCTTCCATATTTTAGAATTGATATGATATCTGCTCTTATTCAGTTTAATTTGTATATTATAAGTTGTCAACACATTCATTAAAATTAGCCAAAGCTCTGCCAGGACAGTTTTGACTAGAAAAGCACATTTTAAAGCAACACACATTCATTTCCCAAAGTCTGATACACATAGCCTACCAAAAATTATTCCACCATTTTCAGTACCTTAAGTTGCTAAATGTCCTGAAAAGTAGAGACACAGCATAAGGAAACATAGTATACAGAATATTTCTTAGTTATCTAATGCTGTTATAACGGAAATGCCAAAATGAGTAGTTTTAACAAACAGAACTTTATTTTCTCACAGGGTAGGAGGCAAGAACTCCAAATTCAGCGCACCAGCTCTACAAGAAGGCTTTCTCTTTCTATAGGCTCTAGGAAAGTTCTTTGTCTCTTCAGCTTCTATTTCTTGTCTCCGTGGAGCTGCATTTTGTGTGGAATCTATCTTTCCCCATCTCTGCTTACTTCTCTGTTCTAATCTGATCTTTTTATATCTCAAAGGTGACTAACTTAAAACACAGTATATACTGATATGGCCTCTTAAAATAATAAATGAAATCCTTCTCCAAATAAGATTATAACCATAGGTATAGAGATTAGGATTTCCACACATATTTTGGAGGGACATAATTCAATCTATAACATTCCACATTTTGGCCCTGAAAAATTCATGTCCCTTCCACATGCAGAACACAGTCACCCATTGTATCATGTCATAATGGCTAAAATCAACTGCAAACCTAAAATCTCATCTTCTGAATCACCTTTAAAAAATATAGATGAGAGATTTTAGGTGTATTCTTTCCTGGAGTAAAATTCTCCTTCATTTCTGAACCTGTGAAATCTGCAATGCAAGTTGTCTATTTACAAAGTACAACTGTTGAACAAACACAAGGTAGATATTTTCATTATAAATGAGAGTAATTGGAAGGAAAGAGGGATAATGAGCATCAAACAAGTTCAAAAATCAGCTGAACAATTTACTTTAATTCTCAAGGCTTGTAAAATTCCTCTATTCTCAGAATACCCAGACAATGTTCACATACTACAGAATCTGTGTTTTGCCCTTACCTTCTGGATTTTGCATGGAAGTCCCTAAGCCCTGAGCTTCATCCCTGCCTTCCAGATCCATTGGGACAGCAATTCTGCTACCTTGAATTTGGGTTGTCCATTCTCCTAGTCCATCTTAGTGGCAACACAACCCTCTCAACTTTGATAGGTTCTCTGTTCCCCTGCCCCTTGAACATAGCAGCCCCATTCCTTCAGCTTTGGGCAACAGCTCCATCCTTTTGGCCTTTTGGCATGAAACTCCACACTCCAGAACCAAATTGTTGAAGGTCTAACTTTTTGAAACTTAGAAAATTGGCTCCACCCTTTGAAACCCAAGAGACTGTGGCGCTATGCTTTAAGACCTATGAAACTATGGATCTGACCTTTGAGAATCAGAAGATCATGGCTCCACCCATTGAAACAGAGACCACCATTCTTCCTGTACTCCTTCCAACAGTTTGTCTGATTTCCACACTTTTCTGAGATAGTTATTTTCTTTCCTAGGAAAACAGCAGATGTAGTCCCTTTGGCCTATTTCCTAGCTGTGGAATTTCAGGAAGCAGACAGCATTCTCTCCTTTTGTTCTTTGTCCCCTTCAGTACAAAGCTTATAGGTTTTCTTCTGAGGTAATTAGTCATATCCATCAGTCACAGGCTTAATCTCTTTAACACAAGATTGTGTACCCATGGCCTTACAGAAAATTCTAGAACACATATCTTTGTTTTGTACAACAGAAATTTCCAAACATTTAAGTTTTATTTTCATTTAGTATAGTTCATTTTTAAGTCCATCTCTTCCCTCTAACATTTTACTATAAGCAGCAAGGAGAAACTAGGTAGGTACCTTCAGGACTTGCTTAGAGATTTCCTCAGTCAAATATCCAAGCTTATCACTTACAAGTTCTACCTTCCATCAAATACATAAACATAATTCAAACAAGCTCTTTGCCACTACATAAAAATATTGTCCTTCCTCCATTGTCCAATCACATGTTCATCTTTTCTTTTAAAGCCTCACTAGAAGCACATTTTACATCCACTAGTCTAGCAGCTCTGGTAGCATAGTGCCTAAGGCACTTGACTGCTAACCAGAAGGTTGGCGGTTCAAACCCACCAGCCACTCCTCGGAAGGAAGGTTGGGCAATCCTACTTCCGTAGTGATACTGCCTTGGAAACCCAAGGAGGGGTCGCTATGAGTCAGGGCTGACTTGACGGCAAATAACAACAACAACAACAAGTCTAGCAGCATTCTGTTGATGGCTCCATATACATTTTCTAGACAAAAATAATTCTCTCCAGCTCTCCTCTCTACCTCTGAGCTTTCACCAGAACTGTCTTTGATGTCTATAGTTTTATCAAAAGTCTCTTCAAAACAATCTAGGTTTTTAATATTCCTGTTGCCATCAAGTTGATTTTGACTCATAGCCAACCTATATGACAGAATAGAACTGCCCCTTAGGGTTTCAAAAGTTGTAATATTTACAGAAACAGATTGCCTCATCTTTCTCCCATGGACCATTTGGTGGTTAAGAGCCATCAATCTTCTGGTTAGCAACTGAATGCTTAGCCACTATGCTACCACAGTTTCTTGCATTTATTATTAGGCATCTTAAAACACTCCCATTTTCCACCTACTACCCAATTCCAAAACTTACACTAAGTAAGGAAGGACAATCTACTGTAGTGATTCATCCTCAGAAACTCAAGGAGGAGTCACTATGAGTCAGTTCTGAATCCACAGCACTGAGGTTTTCTTTTTCTTTTTCTTTGCCCCCATACTAAATTAAGTGGAAATGCCAGAACTGCTTTTGTATATTGTAGAAGAAGATGCCCAAAGGCTTAGGGAAATTGACATGTTAGAGTGGGTTTACCAGTTTTGCCCCTCAGACCTACTCATTGAGTACTAAGAGGACACACTTTTCACAACAACTGTTAGAAACAAATTTATGAAGGGAGCCCCAGTGTTCTTGAATCTTGATGTGATTGCTATTTTATGTTGGCCAGATTTTACAGTGGAAACAGCCTTATCTGAAATAACACACCTAACTACAAAGAGAATGATTGGCTACCAGTGTAGCAGGGGCCCAGTGGAAGCCCTTAATCACCAAAGAAAAAGGTGGCATGGTTATCATTTGGACAATAGAGTTAAAACTGCAATCAGAATAATCTGACTTGCATGGACTTGTGGTGTTGGTTATTTAGTCATGGGGTCTTTAGGAGTGAAATAGATAAGAAAGCTACTAAATATTTACTTGATCTGTATAAGTGCAAGAATTCTAGTTCAAGTGAATGACAGTCTAACCTAAATCCTCAGAATAGAGAGTCACACCCCCTTAATCAATCCCAAGACTTGAGCCCACTTACAGACCATAACACATTAAATGAAAGGGAGATCGAGTCCCCTTGAGGAAGAACCCCACTGCACTGCCAAAAATCTGTACAATTAATCTCTCTTCAAGCCTTCCCCAAAGGGATTTACAGCCTTTTAAGAGTATGACTATTCATTGAGGAAAATAAAATAATCAGACTTTTGGGAGATCATTGGACATTGGTTCTGAACTGATACTAATTCCAAAAGACCCAAAACATCATAATGGCCAACCAGTTAGAATAGGGGCATGTGGAAGTGGGAAAGTGGGAAGTTAATGAAGTCTTAGCTCAAGTGTGTTTCACAGTGAGTTTAGTAGGTCTCCTATCCCATCCTGTAGTGATTTCCCCTGTTTTAGAATGTGTAGTTGAAAAAGGCTTAACAGCTGGCAGAATCCCCATATTCGATCACTGGCCTGTAGAGTAAGCATTATTATGATAAGAAAGGCCAAATAGAAGCCATTTGATCTTCCTCTACTAAGGCAAATAGTACACTAAAAGGAATATGACATTCTTGGAGGGATTGCAGAAATTAGTCCCACCATCAAGGACTTGAAGAATGCAAGAGTGGTGATTCCCACCACATCCTCATTCAACTAATCTATTTGGCCTATTTGTGAAAAATAATAGATGTATCTTCAAGTATGATAGTGGGTTATCATAAAGTTAAGTAGATGGTGACTGCATCTGATTTTTCTGTTCCGGATGTGGTTTCATTGCTTGAGGAAATTAATACATATCTTGTTATGTAGTATGTAGCTATTGAACTGGCCAATGTCTTTTTCTCAATTCTAGTTTCTAAAGACCACCTGAAATAATTTCCTTCAGTTAAAAAGGCTAGCAATACACTTTTACTGTTCAACCTATGGTTACATCCCCATGTCAAAAATTAGTTCACAGGAGACGTGATAACTTTTCCCTTCTATTGGGAAGATGTGGCACTGGCCCATTACATTGATGACATTATGTTTATTGTATCTAATAAGGAAAAAGTGTCAATGACTACATTTATTGATAAGACATTTGTGTGCTAGTGGGTTGGAAATTAACCAGACACAAATTCAGAATGCTTCCACCACAGTGAAACTTCTAGGGGTTCAGTGATATGGGACAGTTGAGATATTCCTTTTAAAGTGAAGAATAAGTTGTTGCATCTGGCCTATCTTGCAACTAAAAAGGAATCACAATGCCTAGTGGAACTCTTTGGCTATTAGAAGCAACATTTTCCTCATTTGAATCTGTTATTCAAGCCTATTTATCAAGTGACTTAAAGACCTGCTAGTTTTCAGTGGTGACCAAAAAAAGACAAGGCTACACAACACATTCAGGCTGCTGTCCAAATGGCCATATCCAGCCAATCCAATGGTGCTTGAGGTGTCAGTGGCAAACAGAAATGTTTGGAGTCTTTGACATGCTCCTATTGGTGAATCAATGGTGCAGTGCTTAAAGTATTTGACTGCTAACCAGAAGGCTGGCAGCTCAAACTCACCAATCACTCCATGGAAGAAAGATGAAGTAATCTACTTTTGTAAAGATTTACCCTTTCAGAAACCCAATGGGAGTACTATGAGTTGGAATCAAGTCAGTGACAGTGAAGGTTTATTTATTATTATTATTATTTTTAAATTGGTGAATCACAGTATAAATACTTAGAAAATTCTGGAGCAATGTCCTTCCATCCTCTGCAGAAGGCTACTCTACTTTTGAGACACAACTGTTGGGCCTTTGTAGAGACTCTCATTTAACCATGGATCAAAAAGTTACCATGCTATTTGAGCTGCCCAAGATGAACTGGATGATGTCTGACCCACAAAGTCATAAAATTAAACATGCACAGCAGTGTTTTTAATCACTAAATGGAAGTGATATTTTTCCATTTAAAAGTGAGATTAGGCTCAAGCGGAAACTGAGGGCACAAGAACATTATATGAGTAAGTGGCCCAAATCTCCATTGTTCCTAGTCTTGTCATGTTACTTTCCCTCTCTCAGTCTGTGTCTATGGTCTCATGGAGTATTCCTTAAAGTAAGTTGATTGAAGACATGAAAACTTGTGACTGTTTTACAAAAGGTTCTGTGTGATACACAGGCACAACTTGAAAGAAAACAGTAACTGTACTGAAGCCCCTTTCTGTAACCTCCCTGAAGGACAGTGGTGAAGAAAGTCCACCAACTAGTTCATTTTACTTGAGCCACTCCTGTCATTTCTCAATGGGCTTATAAAAAAAAGTGGCCATGACAACAGAGATAGTGATTATGCATGAGTTCAGCAACATAAATTTCCACTCATCAAAGCTGACTTGGCTAAAGCCACTGTTGAGTGCTAAATGTGCCAACAACAGACACTAATTCTGAGTTCTTGATATGGAATCATTATTCATGGTAATCATTCAGCAACATGGTGGCAGGTTTATTACATGGGGCCACTTCCATTATGGAAAGGGCAATGTTTTGTTGTTACTAGGGTAGACACTTGCTCTGATATAGATTTGCCCTCTCTGCATGCAATACTTCTGCCCAAACTACCATCTCTGGACATGCAGAATGGCTTATTCACTGTCATGGTATCTTATGCAGCATTGTCTCAGATCAAGGAACTCCATAACAAATGAAGTGTCACAATGGACCCATGCTCATGGAATGGATCTTACCATGTTCTCAATTATCCTGAAGCTGATGGCTTAATATAATGATGGGATAACCTGTTGAAGATACAATATGATGCTAGCTAAGTGGTGATACCATGTAGTGTTGGGAAAGTGTTCTCCAGGAAGCTGTATATACTCACATCAGCATCTGGTATGTCACGCTCTTTCTCTCATAGCCAGGATTTATAAGTTCAGGAATCAAGGAGTGAAAGTGGGAATGGCATCACTTACTGTAACTCCTAATGACCCACTTGCAAAATATTTGCTTCTTGTACCTGTGATCCTGTGCTCTGCAGCTCTAGAGATCTCAAGGAAGAATGTTGCCACCAGGAGACACAATACTGATTCCCTTGAACTAGAAGTTTAGAACGTCACATGACCATTTTGGTTTCCTCATGCCTCTATATCAACAGACAAAAAAGGGAGTCACCTGTTGTCTGATGTGATGGATCCTGGTTACCAATGGGAAATTAGATGGTTACTACATAATGGAGGTAAAGAAGAGAATCTCTGAAATACAAGAGATCCATTCAGGGGTCCCTTAAAAGTACCATACCTTGTGATTAAACAACTCAATTGTGATTAAACAACACAGCAACTCAATTTCAACGTGACTGCTAATTGCCCAGACCTTTCAGAAATAATGGTTTGGGTCACCCAAACAGGCAAAGAGCCATGACCAGCTGAAGTGCTTGCTGAGGATAAAGGAAATATGGATGGGTTGTGGGAAAAGGTAGTTCTAAACATCAGCTACAACTATATGACCTGTTGTAGAAATAAAAACTGTAATTATTATGAGTATTTCTTCTTGGTTTTGTTATATTTGTGTGCATAGATGTGTGTGTGTATACACACACATAGATATATACATACATATATATATACAACCATAACTCATTTTATTGTGCTTCACCTTATTGCACTTTTCATATACTGTATTTTTGACAAATTGAAGGTTTGTGGTTAACGTGCATTGAGCAACTCTATCGCCAACATTGTTCCAACAGCATATACTCACTTCATGTTCTCTGTGTCACATTTTGGTAATTCTCACAATATTTCAAACTTTTGAAAATGTTATTGCATACTTTACAGTACAGTGTAGTGTAAACATAACTTTTATATGCATTGGGAAACCAAAAAATTCATGTGACTAGCTTTATTATGATATTAATTTTATTGCAGTGGTCTGCAGCCAAATCCACAATATCTCTGAGGTATGCTTATGTGTGTGTGTGTGTGTGTGTGTGTACAATGCTTCAAAAAGGCCTACTCTTTTTGGTTCTACACATGTTACTTGTTTTATGTGTGGTACAAATATGACTTCATAATTATGTTTTCTTCACAGATTATATATGGTTAAAGGATATATGTATAGGTGCCAAATGGCAAAGGTTAGACTGTGATGGTTAAATTTATTTGTCAACTTGGCTAAGCTACAATTCTCAGTGCCTTGGCAGACATAATGTAATCATCTTCCATTTTGTGATCTGATGTGAGCAGCTAATCAGTTGAAAGGGAGTTTCCTTGGGAGTAGAGGCTGCCTCCAGTATATAAATTAATACTATAACAAAGCTTACAGATTTTCAAACCTATACTCTTCTTATTTTCTAACTTCCAGTTCCTGGGATGTGAGAAGCTTTCAGCCTGGGACTTCATCTATGATCTTGGTATTTGCCAGACCCTATAACCACATGAACCATAGAAGTCTTCAGCCTGCCAGAATCCTCCAGCTTGCCACTTGACTCATGAATTTGGGAATTGCCAGCACGCAAGAATGAGTAAATCATTTTCTTTCCAATTATGTGAACTATGTCCTTGAAGTAAACTTCTCTCTCTCTCTCTCTCTCTCTCTCTCTCTCTCCCTCCACACAGTTGCTCATGTGCGCACACACACATACATGCATATATATATATATATATATATATATATATATATATATACACTTCACTGGTTTTGTTTCTCTAGAGATCCCAGACTAAGACAGGATATGCATGTAAATGGCTGAATCATTAATAGGTCATTCAAGAATAACTAATAGCAGTATAACTACATTTCAAAAATAACTAATGCCAGGAGATGCCAGGAAAGGACAGTAACACAACCAAAATACAACCAAAAAGGAAGAAAGAATAGTAATATTCACCATATTTTGCCAAGTAAATTCATTGTTCACATAAAAACGATAAAAATCTTGCAAAGAGGAGGCAGTATTTCATTTTACAGTTGAAGATTCTCAGGATCAGAGGAATTAAGGAATTTGACAAATATCACAGAATTGTAAATACATCAGTATTTCATAAATATTAAGTTAACTATATGCAGTACAGACAAGAATCCAGTTGAATCAAAGCACACCAAGATCCCTTGAAGTAGAAGGTAAAACCTCTGGTACAGTGATAATTTAAAACTCAGAGAGAGAGCAGATGTGCTGCAGAGAACATGCTGTTTTTATAGGCACTAAAGTTTCTCTTAAAATAAATATAGTCATTTAAAGTCTTTGAGTCATGGCTGGAGAAGCACTACATGGAGGTGATAGAGCAATTAAGAGTCCTATGGGAAAATAAAGAACTGGAAGAGATTCTCTATGGAGCAAATCTTGAATATACAAATTACATTGTCTGTAAACAGTAGATTGAAATCTATCTGCAAATTGGTTCCACAATAACTTAAAATTTTATAATACACTAAGCTTTGTCTTTGATCAGTCCTGATCTAAAGCAAATGAGGAAAATAATGGTCCCATTTTACCATCTGCTCAATCCCATCACTCTTTCTCAATTTAATATCAGTGGTTGGTTTATTCTTGACTCTGCATGGCTAGTTTCATCACCCTGTGGGCAAGCAAATGGGAAAGTTTTTAGAGGCATGGTTAAAAAAAAAAAAATACTGATGGCTTTTCAATTTAAATCCTAGTTCTATTTCTTAGGTAGGTGTCTTTGGGTAAGCCTTTTAATTAGTTGAAGATTGTATCCTTATCTTTCAAAAAGAAATAGTAACTCGTTACTTATAGGGTACTTGTGGGGATTAAAATTGATCAGGACTGTAGGCTGTTAACCACACAATAGGAACTCAATATTAGTTTTCTTTCTTCTCTTAAGAAAAATAGGCTTATCATATTGTCTAGGGTACAAGAGTTCGGGAGTTAAGTCCTGAAATAATTTTAAAAATTTAATATTTTACATCCACAAAGGTATTACATACATTGGTACAGCCTCAATTGAGAGTGGTGGGAGGGTTTATAGTCCTTGAGATATTTCAGTATTGTATTGAGAATTAAAAACTAATTATTATTAACCATGTTGTTTTTAGAGACTCTTGCAATAATACATTTTAAATGGATATATAATCTTTTCAGGATAAATCCTATGCATTACTCTATCCTTATCTTTACTTGGATATCTAGTAGATATTGTAATTTTAAAATATCCAAATTGAACTCCTGATTTTCCTAAACTTATTTTTCCTGTATACACACACATACACACACACATACATACACATACATGTCTATGCACACAAATATAACAAAATTAAGAAGAAATACTCATAATAATTACAGTTTTTATTTCAACAAAAAGTCACATAGTTGTAGCTGATGTTTAAAACTACCTTTTCCCACAACCCATCCTATATTTTCTTTATCCTCAGCAAGCACCTCAGCTGGTTCGGGTGACCCAAGCCATTATTTCTGAAGGGTCTGAGCAATTAGCAGTCATGTTGAAATTGAGTTTCTGAGATTTTCTATTAACTTTAATCACAAGGTATGGCGCTTTTAAGGGACCCGTGAATGGATCTCTTGTATTTCAGAGATTCTCTTCTTTACCTCCATTATGTAGTAACAATCTAATTTCCCATTGGTAACCAGGATCCATCACATCAGACAACAGGTGACACCCTTTTTTGTCTGCTGGTATCGAGGCATGAGGAAACCAAAGTGGTCATGTGACATTTTAAACTTTATTTTTCTTTATTTTCATTAATTTCCTTATTTTCCTCTAAATATATACATGGAGTTCTGGTAGCATAGTGTCTAAGATATTTGACTGCTAACCAGGAGGCTGGTGGTTCAAACCCACCAACCACTCCTGGGAAGGAAGGTTGGGCAATCTACTTCCATAGTGATACTGCCTAGGAAACCCAGAGAGGGGTTGCTATGAGTCAGATCTGACTCCATGGCAGTGGGTTTGGTTTTTTGGTTTATCCTACAAGTTGCAAAGAACAAAATTGGCTTTATTTCATACTCCAAATCCAGATAAAAAATTTTTCTTCCGATTACCTTCAAAACATATGGATCCTCACTAGTTTCACCAACTCTTCTACTACCATTTAGGTGTAAGTCATTTGTGAATCTCATGTGGATTATTGCAATCATCCCCTAACTAGTCTTGTTTCAAATAAACTCTCCCTATAGTCTCAAAACACAAATCAATCATTTATCAAAATTTATCAAAAGATAAATCCAAGTGTGTTTTTAAGACATGAATTATATTTCATCACTCCCCTGCTGGAACACTCTATGGCTCTCCATCTCAGTCATGATGATAACTTGTTAAAATAGACTGGGAGAGCATTAATGATCAGATTCCTCGGCAAATTGAGACCTCACCTTTTACTATGCTCTCCCTTCTTCACTCATTCCAGCCACACTGGCTTTCTTGATGAAGTTTAAAAAGAACATACTGTTCTTCCTGTTCAGAATGCTCACCCTCAGATGTTACCATGACTCACTCCCTCACTTCCTCTACTCAAGTATTGTATTCTCATTGAGGTCTTCTTGACCACACTGTGTAAAATATGAGTACCAAACACTCCCTCCCTGGGTCTCCCTATTTCCCTAGTTGCTTTGTGCTTCTCCATAGCCATTATTACCATGTAATGGTAATACTGAATGAAATACTGAATATTTATTTATTTATTTATTTTTACCTCACTATCTGATTTCCATACTCATGCTATTGTTGTTGTTATGTGCCATCGAGTTGGACTGACTTATAGCGACCCTTCCTTGGGTTTCTGAGGCAGCATCACTACAGAAGTAGATTGCCCAACCTTCCTTCTGAGGAGTGGCTGGTGGGTTTGAACCGCCAGCCTTCTGGTTAGCAGTCAAATGCCTTAGGCATTATGCTACCACAGCTCTCACTCATGCTATTAGTTCCTATCTATTTTGTTTATTACTATATCCTCAATGTTGAGAATAGTCTGGGTACATATGTTCTAAAAAAATTATTGGTAGAAAGAAGGAAGAAAACATAAAACAAAGGAAGGAAGGAAGAAAAGAAGGAAGAAGGAAGGAGGGAGGAAGGGAGGGAGAGAAGGAGGAAAAGAAAAATTACTTCCTTTTTTGTCTGTTTAGATTTGTAAAGAGAAATATGCATTGGAGCTATTCAATCAATTCCTAGCATTGTCTCTCTAAGCTGTGTGTTGTAAGCCTTAAAGAGAGTGTGTAGATTTAATGTTCTAATATGCCTCAAGACTTTTTTCATCATAATATTTAGTGCAGACTGGGCCTTGAAGGAGTAATATAGCTTTAATAATTGCCAAGTTATTTTGCTGAGTTTTCAAGACCTCCCCTCTCATACACACAAACACACACATGAAGAGAGTAATAAAGGTTATAAGTCTAGATTACTTCATTGGACAACAAATTACCTGCCAAGTACACTGTGAATTTTGTGTCCTCAGAAACACGAGGACCAGTAGTTTCTTTTGTCCTGTGTAAATTTTGCAGAGCCCTAATGGACTTATCGATCATGTTAACAGTAAGCAATATTGGTAACAAATTAGTGGATTAGTACACTATCAAATATAAATGTGATGTGAGAAAAATGATATGGGCAAAAGGAAGCATTAGAAGGTAAATTGCTTCTCTTCTCCATGACCTAGAACCAAACCTATATAACCCCTATCTGAATCTATCTCCCTACCTACCTACCTACTTACCTTATCTATCAATCATTTATCTACTTATTTGTTGAGAGATATTTATTTCAGATAATTGGCTCATGAGATTGTTGGTTTGGGAAGACTGAAATATGTAAGGCAGTTTGGCAGAACACAGACTGGAAGCTCTCAGGCAAGAGATGATGCTGCAGTCTTAAGAGAGAATTTCTTCTTACCCAGGAAAATTGAGTTTCTGCTCTTAAGGCCTTTCACTTGATTTTATAAAGCTCATATATATTATTGAGGGTTATCTCCTTCACTTAAAAGCAATTGATTATAGATGTTAGCCATCTATAAAATATCTTCTCAGAAACACCTAGATTAATGATTGATTGAGTAGGGACTATAGTCAAGTGGACACATGAAACTATCACCAATGCCTACTTCAAAGTAAGCAGTTATTTGGACAGCGCAGCACCTATGCCCCACCCTCCATGCACACCACCTCCCCATCTCTATTTCCCTTGATTAGTATGGCTAGGCTTCAGGAACAAAACATTGCCCCCACTCATGTATCCTATTGTTTTGTCTAGATAACAAGCAGGACTAAAAAGATTGCATTCTACTTGGTACTGAAACATCTAATCGTATCCTTCTTCTTTGCCAGGTAGGAAAATCTAGCTTGTGCTCTATGCAATTAGTCATATAGCCCCTGGAGTATAAAACCAAGTTAGGGAAGAATTTCCTGCTCCTTCACCTATGGTGCAAGATGGCAGCACATATAGAAGTATCTCCATCTCCACCCGGACAGCTTTCTGAGCCAGTGGGGGTTACTTATCACAGGACCGTTCTTGTTATTTGTTGTCTGTTTCCAGGGAGTAACTAAATTACTTTCAATTGTCAACACTTTGTATCTTGTATATACAAGTTGATTAGTCTAGATGGACGTAACACCCATGGAGGGACGGAGGCTACTGTTTGAGATACTCGTCCTAATAGCTTTGTGAATACCTGGGATCTTGGGACAGCCTTTATGGCAACCTGCTTATGGAGCACATTACTATATTGTAATCAAATTCACAGATATTATCTTAACTCTACAATAACAATGTGGGTTATTAATTTCGCTATTTAAGAGGTGAAGAAATCAAGGTTGGATAAAGTTAAGTGTTGTATCCATGATTGTACAGAAAATATGTATCAAGGCAGAGAATCAACTTAGGATCTAACTAACTTCACAACTTGTGAATGTTTTCTCATCTCTTTCCTCCCTTTAAAGGGGTCTTGCTTGTAGAACCCCTTTGAGCCCAATGGAATAATTGGCCTGATTCTGCAGAAGAAGGTCTAAAAGCAATTCAGAAAATAAATTTTTATCATCAAAAATGAAGGATTCTTTATTGTGAGAAAAAAGAAGGTCTGTGGCTGCTATCTCTATTTATTATGTTGATTATGATGATTGTTTCAGGGGTATTGTAAATATCAAAACTTGTAATATTATACACTTTAAATATGCACAATCAATTTATCTCAATAAAACTGTTAAAAAGGGTTTCTTTCACTAGTATAAAACAAAATAACATATAATAGGATTTCATTAGGTAGTTAGTAAAGTTAAAAGGAATTTTCAATCTGCTGTCAACATATCTCAACCATCATTTTTATCACTTCCAAAATGTGAGCTTATGTAAATAAGCTAGAAATTACCTGTCATAATTTTGTAGAAGGAGGTTCTCCAGAGTTCATGCTGAATCAGAGAATGGACTCTATGTAACATTAATTAATTTTCAGGGTTATAGTAGCCATCAGTTACTGTTAGTTCACAATTGCTATAAATAAGTCTAAGATATTTGAATTTTTCAGGTTGTTGTACTTCTACATTTATCTTAAAAAATGTAATGTTTTATCATTCCATGGCAGGTATTTGGCAATCCCCCATATACAAAATTTGGCAGTGATGCAGTCTTTTCTTTCAAAACGGTAATCTTTTGTCTTTTTTTCTATGATATGTTTTTTATTTGGGAACTTAATAAACCTTTTTTAAATGTCATGATTTGTTCTTAATTTGAAATTAATTATTTATGATACAAATTACATGTTGTTGTTGTTATTATGTGCCATTGAGTCGTCTCTGACTCATAACGACCCTTCCTTGGATTTCTGAGGCAGTATCTCTATGGAAGTAGATTGCCTGATCTTCCTTCCAATGAGTGGGTGGTGGGTTTGAACCACCAGACTTCTGGTTATCAGTCAAATGCCTTAAGCACTATACCACCAGAGCTCCCACAAATCACATAGCATAAAGTAATTGTATAAGCTGTATCTTACGTAATACCAAGAAATACATCAACGCACTGCATGTGCATTATATATGTCCTTAATAGCTCTGGTAACATAGTGCCTAAGGCCAGAAATTACCTAGCCTTACCTAGAAATTACCTAACCAGAAGGCTGGAGGTTCAAACCCACCAGCCACTCCTCTGAAGGAAGATGGGGCAATCTACTTCCGTAGTGATACTGCCTCGAAACGCAAGGAGGGGTCGCTATGAGTTGGGTCTGACTCAACGGCATGTAACAACAACAATTGCATGGTATCTGTTAAGAATGTGTGTGTATCTTCTTTCAACTGAGAAAAATGCATAAAGCTTTAATAGATTGTTATTTGCTCACAGTCACTCTGGAAATGGGCAGAGCTAGTATTAAAATTCAGGTCTGACTGCTCTAGAGCTTGTACTCACCGTCCTTCACTCAATCTATCTGTGACTTGGTTTTATTTTGCATACACCACAATGAAATAATGCCTGCTCTACTTAATACACAAGACTGTAGCGAAGCTAAAGTTAAATGAAACATATCCTTAATATTTTTCTTTTTCTTTTCTTTTTTTTTTTGATAATGAAAGATGCTATCACTAACAAAGAAGCTACCAGCAGATCAAAAGAAAAAAGCTGCATTTGTTAGGATGATTATAGAACTACATGAGATGGATAGAATAGTCTTTCGGCCTGTGTGCAACACCTTTCATATCCCTGAAAACTGTACAGTTGCATTACACAGTGTTAAAAGCATTTCAGTTGTAGTCTACATTTGGCAAATGGAACACCTAGTTAAAAGCTTCATGAGAAGAAATTTTTATTATATAATATACCCCAAGAACTGTACCCTGTTCCCCAACTTACAAAATCCTGCCTTTTTTCAAATTACCATTTTTATGGGTTTCATACACATGGCAGAAGGCTTCAGTTGATGGAATTCAGTCTGATTTGGGTGGTTCTGAATGGTAATTTTTTTGCACACACATTCACTGAATATCCATTACTAGCATTTTGCTACTTCATTTTCCAGTAAAGTGGAAAAATAAGCTCAAAGAGTACAACATGTTAGAAGTTACAGAGATAAATTTCTTAACATAGTAGGAATTTCAAGAGAAAATAACACTACTAAGGGAAATTAAAGCTTCTAACCTGAATTTCTGTTATCCAATACTGCTACAACAGAGATACCACAAGCAGATGGCTTTAAGAAACATAAATTTATTCTCTCACAGTTTTAGAGGTTGGAAGTTTAAATTCAGGGCACGAGCTGGAAGAGAAGGCTTTCTCTTTCTCTTGGCTCTAGGGGAAGGCCTTTTTCTTCTTCAATATCTTTGGGTTTGATGTTTGTTGGGAATCTCCGTGTGTCTTGGTGTCAATCATTCCCTGTGTCTAGAAGGTTCTTAGTGCAGGGACCCTAGGTCCAAAGGCTTGCTCTGCTCTGTGCTCTTCCTTCTTGGTGGTTCTGAGGTCCTTTTGATCTCTGCTTATTTAATTCCTTTTTACATCTGTAGATTGCATCCTGCCTCATTAATATAAATGTGTCTAACCCTGACTTATTAATATCTTAGACCTGAGGATTACAACACACAGGATAATTACATCAGATCATAACATGGAGGATAATTACTTAATACAGAGGATCATGACTCAGCCAAGTTGACACATATTTTGTGGTGATACAACTCAAGCTATAACACTAGGATAATACATAATTGGATGCCAAATATAAGGAAGTTTAATGCATAATTCATTGTGTCTTTCTAGTGATTAGACTGTGTGAAGGCACAGAAGGAAAAATAAAAGTATAGAAGATAATAATTGTCTACAGGATAGTATCAAGCAAAAGTAATTTTTGACTCAACTCAGTGAGGTATGATTTATGTAAAATAAACCAATCATTTAAACTCTGCAACTTCATGAATTCTGAAGGATATATATATTCATATATATACATATATATGTGTGTGTGTGTGTATCCATGAATCAGTCAAAATGCATAATATTTACATCACCCTCAAATGCATCCTCATTCATGCCGATTTACAGTCCATACTT
>NW_006921735.1:5444208-5455334 GCF_000298275.1 Orycteropus afer afer
GAGTCAATTCTGACTCATAGTGACATCATTGGGTTTCCATGACAGTAAATCTTTACAAAAGTAGATTGCCTCATCTTCCTTTAGTGGAGCAGTTGGTGGTTTTGAATTGCTGACTTCCTTCTGGTTAGCAGCCAAATGCCTGATACACTATGCCACCCAAGTTCCTTAATATACATATAAAAAAATGCAAAAGTGATAAATTTACAACTGGATGAATTTTGACAAAGCGAACACACACTGTAATCACTTGCTGTTATTGTTAAATGCCATCGAGTCAGTTTCAACTCATAGCGACCCTATGTACAACAGAAAAACACTGCCAGTCCTGTGCCATTCTCTTAATCATGGCTATATTTGCATGGCTATCTTTGCAGCCACTCTGTTAATCCATTTTGTTTGAGGGTTTTCTCTTTTTCGTAGACCCTCTCTTTTGCCAAAAATGATATGTTTCTCCAGGGACTGTTCCCTCTTGATAACATGTCCAAAGTACATGAGAACATATCCCCATCTTTGCTCCTAAGGAACATTGTACTTCTCATTGTACTTCTTCCAAGACAGATTTGCTTGTTGTTCTGGCAGTCCATGGTATATTCAATATTCTACCCTAACATGATAATTCAAAGGCATCAATTCTTCCTTGATTGTTCTTATTCATTATCCATCTTTTACGTGCGTATGAGGTGACTGCAAATACCATGGCTTGGTTCAGGCACACCTTAATTTTCAAAATAGTATGTTTGCTTTTTAAAATTTTAAAGAAAACTTTTGCAGCAGATTTGCTTAATACAATATGTCATTTAATTTTTTGACTGCTGCTTTTGTGGGCTTTGATTGTGGATGCAAGTGAAATTAAATGCTTGGTAATGTCAATATTTTCTCTGTTTACCAAGATGTTGCTCATTGGTCCAGATGTGAGGATTTTTGTTTTCTTTATGATGAGGTGTGATACATAAGAAAGTTGTAGTGTTTGTCTTCTTTCCTAAATGCTTCAATTCCTCTTTGCTTTCAGCAAGCAAAATTGTGTCATCTATATATCATAGGTTCTTAGTGAGTTTTTAATCCTGATGTCACATTTTTTTTCATAGAATCCAGCTTCTCAGATTATTTTCTCAGCATACCAAATTGAATGAGTATGACAAAAGGATGATACAACCCAGACACACACCTTTCTTCATTTTAAACCATGCAGTATCCTCTTGCTTTGATCAAATGTTTGTCTGCCTCTTGGTCTATGTACAGGTTCCTCATGAGCACAATTAAGTGTTCTGGAATTACTATTCTTTGCAATGTTATCCATAATTTGTTATGATCTACACAGTTGATTGCCTTTGCCTAGTCAGTAAAATACAGGTAAATATATTTCTGTTATTCTTTCCTTTCACTCAAGTTCATCTGATATCAGCAGTGATATCCCTGGTTCCATGACTTCTGAATCTGGCTTGAATTTCTGACAGTTCTTTGTGGATGTACTGCTCCAATCATTTTTAAATTATCTTCAGCAAAGCTTTACTTGTTTGTGATATTAATGATGTTGTTAGATAATTTCCACATTATTTTGCATCTCCTTTCTTTGGAATGGTCATAGATATGGATCCACTCCATTTGCTTGGCCAGGTAGTTGTCTTCCAAATTTCTTTGCATAGATGCCTCCAGTGTTGCATCCATTTACAGGAATATTTCAATTGATATTTCCTTAATTCCTGGAATCCTACTTTTCCTTAATATTTTCAGTGCAGCTTAGACTTCTCCCTTCAATACCATTGGTACTTGGTCATATGCTACTTCCATTAATGGTTAAATGACCACCACTCATCTCTCAATATGTTATACTGTAGTGACTTGTATGTTGCTGTGATGATGGCTATGGTACTGTTATTTCAAATGCCAGTCAAGTCATCCCCGACAGACAAGGTTTAAAGCGTTCCTCCAGACTAAGACAGATTGGGAAGAAGGACCTAGAAATCTACTCTTGAAAAAATTGGCAAGTGAAAGCTTTATGAATAACAGTAGAACACTGTCTGATATAGAGTTAGAAGATAACCTCTTCAGATTAAAAGGCACTCAAAACATGAGCTATCACCTCAAAGTAGAGTTGACCTTAATGATGTGAATGTAGTAAAGTTTTCAAGACCATCATTTACTTATGTGACTTGACTCAAAATTAGAAGTAACCACTACCTAGGGGAAAAAGTGAAAGAGAGGATGCTAGGTTACATAAAATACAATTTCACCAAAGAAGATACACAAATGACAACAAGCACAGGAAAAGATGCTCTATATCTTTAGTCCTTAGGTAAATGCAAATCAAAACCACAATGAGATAACCACCTCCCCTCTAAGGTAGCTATCATAAAAAAAAAAAATGTATAAAAGAACAGATTTTGAGGAAGAAGTAGAGATAATACTCATTAATTGCTGGCGTGATGGTAACATTTTATACCTATTATGTATGGAGCACAGTAGGAGCTCTGCTAGCATAGTGCCTAAGACACTTGACTGCTAACCAGAAGGCTAGCCAGTCAAACCCACCAGCCACTCCTCAGAAGGAAAGTTGGGGCAATCTACTTCCTTAGTGATACTACCTCAGAAACCCAAGGAGGGGTCGCTATGAGTCGAGTCCGACTCCATGGCCCGTAACAACAACAACAGTTTCGGAGGCTCGAAGTCAAAGTTCTAACACCAGGATCTAGGGGCTTGGCAAAAGACCCTCGACCTTGGGCTTCAGTTCTGTCTGTTGTTCTTAGCCCACTAGAATCAGAGGTGTCTTTTCACTCAGGCAGCTGCTGGTTGCTGAAGTGGCCAAGCTTAAGGTCAACAAATAAAATGCACCATCTCAATATTACCAAACACCATGACAGGCCACTCGTTCAAGTCCAAAGACAGTCCCAAGATCGGCAGGAAACATGGTAGGCTGCTCACTTAAGAATCAGCTACATGCTGAGACCTAGGCTACAAACTGCTGAGATCTTTCTCAAAACTTCTCCTTATATACTGGATGTTGTTGTTGTTGTTGTTATGTGCCTTCGAGTCGGCCCCGACTTATATACTGGAAGCATATCATAAATCTAAGGCAGATACTCAGCTGCTCCAGTAGATTCCACCATGGAGCTGACTACTAATCTCATCCTGAGGAATAACTATATCCAGCTGTCCAGCTACTCAAAACCAAGCCTAGCTAAGTTGATATATAACCTTGAGTACCACACTAAGTGCAATATGTTAAGCAAAAAAGAATATCATATGCTCTCACTTATATGAAATACCCAGAATAGGCAAATGGAGTATCTTTGTTCTCTAGGGTCAATATAATAGAAATATCACAAATGGATGGCTTTAACAGACAGGAATTTATTATTTTACAGTTTAGGAGGCTGAAAATCCAATCTCAGAGTGCCAGCTCTAGGGGCTGGGTGAAGGCTCCTCATCTCTGCCTTGTTCCAGAGCCACTTGAGCTGGAGGCATCTCCTAACATACACAGCTGCTGGTTTCTAAGGCTGATGAACCTTAGCCTTAGTCAGCGGTAAAATGGCACAATCCCAAGATCATTAGTCAATACAACAGGCCACTGCTTCAAGTCTAAGAATAATTCCAAGATTGGAAGATAACACGGCAGGCCACATGTTCAAGTTCAGGAACTGGAGATGAAGACTTGGTCAAATGTAGGATCCAAATGTGCCAAATGTTAGAGACATTTCTCAAACTTCTTCACATATACTGGAAACAAGCCACATCCCAAAGGTAACTCCCCTTTAACTATGTAACTGCTCACAGAAGAGTCCAGCATGGAGGTGATTACAATCTCATCATGGTAAATATCTACTGTCCAGCTGCCAACTCACTCAAAACCATGGTCCAGCTAAGTTGACACATAATTTTAGCTAATATATATGTAGAAACCAAAGTTTATTTTTGGTTAACATGGCAACTGAGAGGGGAAAATGAAGAGTTATTGCTCAAGAGGAATGAGTGTCTGTTAAAGATGATGAAAAAAATTGGAAACAATGTTGATGGTTGTACAATGAGGTGAACATAATCTCACTGAATAAGGAATCTAATGTTGTTGGAATGATAAATGCTCTGTTATATGTATTTTACTAAAACAAAATAAATTTCAATGAATTGTACACATAAAATATATATTTCTCTTGCAGACAGTATATAGTTTGATCATATTTTCTTGCCCATTTTGGAATTGCCAATGAGTAAAGGCTTACTTCTCTGATTTTACTACTTAATTTCTATGTCTAATACTTTTTGTCCTTCATTCCCTCCAATATTATCTTCTTTGGTGTTCAGGTGATTTTATTTTTTTCAGTAGTGAACCAGCTTAATTCCCTTCTTGTTTTCTTTTGTGTATATTTTTTATATATATATATTTTGTGGTTATCATTGGGGTTATACTTAACATTTGAAATTTGTAACAATATAGTTCCAGGTATCTTCAATAACATGTAAAATCTCTTGCCTTATAGTGATCCTTCTCTCCTTTATGGTTTTATTGTCATATATTACATTTTATACATTGTATGTCCAGTAACATGAAGTTATAATTATTTTTATTTATTTGCCTTTTAAATCATATGGGGCATACCAAGTAGAGTTACAAAGCAAAAATACCATAAAACCCACACTCACATACACACACATATTTATCCATGTAATTTCTTTTACTGGAAGCCTGCTTTTTTTATTATTATTGTCTTTTAAATATATATATATATATACCTTCATACAGTTTTGAGTGATTATCTAGTTTCCTTTCATTTCAACTTGAAAGACTGCCTTTAGCATTTCCTGTAGGACAGGTCTACAATCAAAAATCAATTGGCATTATGTGTGCGTCTGTTCAGTTCCATCATCCTTGTCTTCAAGTCGTGAAAAGCCACATCAAAATAAAAGGCCTAATACAATATGGCAGCTAAGTACCTGATAGAGAATATAATACAGGGACAAATAGTAAGGTCATTATAGGCTGAAGCAGTTTAAGAAGAAAAAAGATAAATAAATGAGTGGAGTTTTGACAGAAACATACAATGGGAAACATGACAAGATAGCAGGAGGGTTTTTATATGAATTTTGTTGGGGTGAGATTGGAGATGTGAGGATGAGGTAGTTTTATCACAGCAATAGAACACTGGTTGCATTTGAGTGAATAAAATAAGTAGCCTGCTTATTCTAACATATTAGCAATACTTTATATAATATAGAAATGATGCTATAAATAAATAAAGTCCTTGATAATGTATTTTCCAATTGATTTAAAAGGCTGACAGGATAAACTAGTACAGGACAACTAAGGACAAAGATACATGATAATCCAGAATCTTTGTGGGTCATCTGGTCCAACATCACATTCAATGCAAAATTCCCAATTAAACAGCCCAGAAAATAGGGCTTCCTAATTGTTTTTTCCAACAATAGGGAGATTTCTGCCTCACAAGGTATGCCATTCACTTCTTTGCAGTGTCTTGTTATTTACAAAGTGTTTTACCTAGTCATAGATTTATGACGACAATTGATTGATTCTATATTTGACCAATTCAAATCTGTGAACTGTTGCCTTTCTCTCATGTTTTCTCTCAACAATGATTATAAATGTCCTTGTCTTCTATTGGCCAGACAACTAGTCTTATAACTAGTTTGCCAAAACTTACAGCTTATTTCTCCTTATTTCCTTTGCACATTTCCCAATGTGTAACACAGATTTAACAGTAGCTATAGCCAGACCACTGCATAACATAGTATAATAATTGCATCCATTAATCTGGTCACTAAATCATACATTAATGAGGCAGAAGCCAGCATTATTTTTTATGATAATCACATTCTGCAGTTGATTTTTTTTTTTTTTTTGAGATAGCGTAATACATTGGAATATTGTTACTTTTGAATTTTGAACATGTATCTCCTTTTTCAGTGAGCTCTGATGGCTCTGTGGTTAAATGTTTTGGTTTACAATGGACTGCTAACCTAAAGGTCAACAGTTCAAAACCACCAGGTGCTTCACAGTAGAAAAATGAGCCAGTCTGCTTCCATAAAAGATTTACAGCCTTAGAAACCCTATGAGGTAATTCTACTATGTCCTGTAGGTTCACTGTGAGTTGGAATTGACTTGATGGCAGTATATTTTGGGGGTTTCTTTTCTTTATCTCTTTCTTTCTTTTTTTTTTTTTTGGTCTATTTCTTTTTTTCTGCTACCAACTAGCTAAGGCACAGTAATTTCAGCTCTCTGAGCTCCAATTCCCTTTTCAGCAAAATGGAGAAAACGCCCTGTACGTTATAGGGCTGTTATTTAGGGAATGTAGGCAGTATGATTATCACCTGTCTGTCAATTTATCCTATGGAAGTGGCTTAAATATTGCTAGAATGCTGAAAGAAATCCACTGGTATTTCAAGTACCAGCTAAGTCACCTGTAGTAGACAACTCTCCGCAGAGCTTCTAGAGTAAGGTAGAATAGGAAAAAAGGATGGTTACCTGAAAATTAGCCAATGAAAACTGTATGAATTATAGAATATTGTTTGATACTTTGACTGTTTTTGACACATTATCAGGAGAGACCAATTGCTGGACAAGGACACCATGTTTGCTAAAGTGAAGGGCCAAAAAAGTCTAGGAAAACCCTCAGTGAGATAGATTGTTAACATAACAGCTATACCAGTGGACTGAAATATACCAACAATCATGAAGATGGCACACTAACAGGCAGCATTCTCTTTTGTTTTAAATGGGGTTTCCATGAATTGAAGCCTACTGGACAGCAACTAACAACAATAAGCACTGTGATAAACATATAGTGGCTATGGAATAAATATGAGTGAATTTCTCTTCTGCTTTAATACATTTGTGAACAGATGCAGTGACAGCACAAACAGATATTGATAAATAGGTTGAACAAAACAAGGCCAAACACAGAACATTTGAACATGGAGCTAGACAGTTTCCACCTGCCTAACACTGATCCATAAATCACCACCCAGGGTATGAGCACATAAGCAGGCCCACATTCATCTAATGCACTATCAACTGGCCCACATTTTCTGCCTTGTCCACAGGGACAGCTGAGAGACTTGTGAAATGTTTTTCTAAAATCCAGATGCATGATGTCTGGGGTATTTCTCTCATTTAGCAGTATGATAGCTATGTCAAAAAAAAAAAAAAAAAAGGAAAAAAAGGAAATAAATTTAGTTTGTCATGTTTCACTTACAGAAATCATGCTGAGCCCAAATGTTATGTGCTTCCTTTTCTGAGTGTTCACAGACCATCTGTTTTGTAATCTGTACTAGACATTTTTGTGATTTACATTAAGTGTTATAATTTTGGCATCCTTAATGTTTACTTTTTTGAAAACTGATGAATTCATCCATCTGCAGGTTCCTTGTTCCTTCTCCTATTTCCTTCTAGAGACACCTCAAACTTTCTTTCCAAATTTTGTAGTTAATGATAACTTTCAAAATTTATGATAATTTCTCCTTTCAATGAAAAACAGGAGAAAATAGAATCTCTGTCTCTGCATGTTTTCTTTTTTTGAACATTTTACTGGGCTTTAGGTGAAAGTTTACATGGCAAATTAGTTTTCCAGTCAAAAATTCATACATAAATTGTTTTGAGACATTGGTTGCAATCCCTGAATATGGCAGCACTCTCCTTATTTCCTCCCTGGGTTCCTTATTTCCATTCATCCAGTATCCTGGGCCATCCCTGCCTTCTCATCTTTGGTTTAGGCAAATATTGCACTTTCATCTCATGTAGTTGGTTGTTCAAAGCAGCATATTCTTCACAGGTGTTTTTGATTATTTTATGGGTTCATCTATTATTTGACTAAGAGGTAGCCTCTGAGAGTGTCTTGCATTTCAAATTAGAAGACTGTTTTAGGGCAGTAGTCTTAACCTCAGGAGTTTCTCTAGTCTCTTTCAGATCTGTAAGTCAGGTCTTTTTTTTTTTTTTTTAATTTCACTCTGCAGGTTTTGTTTTGTTTTGTTTTTTTTACCCCTTCTTACTGGAACTTTCTGTTGTACTCCTGGTCGACATGGACAGTTGTGGTAGCCAGACACTATCTATTTCTTCTGGTCTCAGGTTCGATGAGACTGTGTTTCATATGGGCCATTAGTCCTTTGGACTAATTGTTTCCTTGAGCTTTTGATTATCTTCATTCTTCTTAACTTCAGGTGGGAAGAGACCAGTAGCTGTTTCTTAGATGGTTGCTTGCAAATCTTTTAAGACACCTAATGCTAGTCGCCAGCCTAGGATGCAGAGCACTGTTTTCATGTCCCATGTTTTGCCAATTGTCCTAAATATTCCCCAAGACTATGGCCCTCAGTTTTCAAGTTTCAAGTTCTAAATAGTTTCTATAACTGTGCTCACTAAGTGTTTTTATATATAAACCAAAAACCCAAAAAATAAACTCACTGTCATCGAGTTGATTTTGACTCATAGTGACCCCTCCTTGGGTTTCCTAGGCAGTATCATTATGGAGGTAGATCTCCCAATCTTCCTTCCAAGGAGTGGCTGGTGGGGTTGAACCACCAACCTTCCGGTTAGCAGTCAAATGACTTAGACACTATGCCACAAGAACCCTTTTGCATATATACAGGCATACCTTATTTTATTGTTCTAAACTTTATTCCCCTTTGCAGATATAACACTTTTTACAAATAGAAGGTTTTTTGTAAACCTGCATCGAACAACTCTACTGCTGCCATTTCTCCAACAGCATGTGCTCACTTCCTGTCCCTTTGTCACATTTTGATAATTCTCACCATATTTAAAATCTTTACATAATGTTATTGCACAGCTACTAGACTACAGGATAGGGTATACATAGCTTTTATATGCACTGGGAAACAAAAAATTGTGGGAGTTGCTTTATTTCAATATTCACTTTACTGTGGTGATCTGGAACAACACTATTTCAGAGGTATGATTGTATGAATATACATGCAGTATTTATAAAAAATATATGCAGAAATATCTATGACTATATTTATCTACGTACACAGCTATACTCCTATATAACCACCCTCACATATTTAGTGTACATATTTCCCTATGTATCTACCTATTAACTACTGTTTGTTGTTATTCTTATAACATTTAATACAGTTGTCCTTTATTCTTGCATACCTCTCATTGTCTTCCTTTACCTTGGTCACATGTGCTGACTTCCCCCATATTATGTATTACCTTTCCTTTCACCACAATTAATACTTGTATACTATCTAGTTAGTGATTCTCCCTACCCCCAACCCTGGTCACCATCAAAGTCTGTTTTCTCCCATGTGACTCTTTATAATACTGGTCTCATACTATACTTGCCCTTTGTGACTGACTTTTTTCACCCAGCATAATGTCCTCCATATTTATTTATGTTGTGAGATGTTTTGCAGATTTATCATGTGGTGCAGGGATTATTTTGTATGGCTCTTCTAGCCATGATCTTTGTGACTCCCACCAGATTATTGGATGAAACTATGCAAATGTAAAGTGCTTGTGACCTACCAAGGGGATTGGATAGCTTGTTAGTAATATTAATATGTTACATGTTTGTTTTGTGGTGGTGGGACCATGCAAATAAGGTGTGTGAAGCCCTAATAGGGAGATGGGTTATTTTTGTGATTCTGCTAGACTTAAAGTGAGCCCTCTTAGAGGTAGAAATGGGGATCTCACTGCCATCCCAAGAGAGAATCCAGGAGTGGAGTATTTCCTTTGGACTTGAGATCCCTGTGCTGAGATGACAGCAGAGAGACAGCAGAGCGTCTGGCATGAGAACTGAAAGACTGGTATGAGATAGAGTGGTGGGCTAGCCAGCCTACAGAGGGAGAAAACTGAGAGCTTTTAGACAGGAGTCTTGCTAAAGGAGTGGGTTACACGTAGGTGCATCTATGAACATTGCTAAAGAGTTTTGTAATACTAGCCCAAGCAGAACAGAGGCTAAAGAGAGGCTTGCCAGTGAGCATAGCAGAGGGGAGATTGATCTGATTGAAAAATATTATTCTGAGGGCATTCCTGCACCTGAACTGTAGTTATCAAATGCATAAGCTACCATTTGTGCATTTTAAATTATGTTCGATAATCTATTTATGCCATGAATTAAGTCTCCTAGGTTTGTTCCTATGTTTTCTTCAGTGAACTTTTTAGTTTTAGGTTTACATTTAGGGCTTTGATTCATTTTGAGTTAATATTAGTGTATGGCATGAGGTATGGATCCTGTTTCCTTTTTCTGCAAATAGATACCCAGTTTTCCCAGCATGATTTATTAAAGAGACTATCTCTTTTTTCATTTAATAGACTTTAAACCTTGTTGAATATGAGACATCCACAAATGAGTGGATTTGCTTCTGAGTTCTCAATCTGTTCCATTGGTCTATGTGTTCATTGTATCAATATTAGGTTGTTTTGACTACCGTGACTTCATGTTAAGTTTTCTTTATATAAATATTTTAGGCACCTAGTTATTATTTATTCCTAAGTATTTTGTCTTTTGGGGGGCTATTTTAAATGGCATTGTTGTCCTTTTTGGAATTCTCTTTGTTAGTGTAGAGAAATCCAAATGATTTTTGTATGTTGATCTTGTATCTTGGCACTTCGTTGAATCCTTCTATTAGTCCTTCAACTTTTCTTATTGAGTCTCTGGGATTTTCTATGTGTACAATCATATATGAAAAATTTTCTTGTGTGTGTGTGTGTGTGTGTGTATTGTGGCATTGTCTATTTCTCTTTGCAATGCTGTTAGAATTTGTTTTATATATTTTGGGTTGGTATCATTGGATGAGTAATATTTATAATGGTTATATCCTCTCGATGAATTGATACTTAATCATTATATAATACTCTTCATTGTCCTCTGTGGTGAATTTTGCCTAAAATTCTATTTTATCAGAGATTAATATTACCATTTCTGTTCTTTTTTTGGTTATAGTTTGCTTGATATATTTTTCCCAAACTTTGGTTTTTAGCTTATATAAATATGTGTGTTTTCATAGTGACCCCTATTGGGTTTCTAAGGCAGTAAATCTTTATGAAAGTAGATTGTCCAGTTTTCCTTCTATGGATTGGCTGATGGTTTGAACCTTCAACCTTCTGTTTAGCGGTCAAATGCCTTAGGCATTATGCCATAGAGCTCCTCTCT
>NW_006921735.1:5459231-5463533 GCF_000298275.1 Orycteropus afer afer
ACAGGTATTGTAAATATTGTTTTTCCCTAACTCTGATTTATCTTTTTCATTTTTTTAATAGTGAGATTTTAAGAATAAAATTTTTTGATTTTAACATGTTTTTGGTATAGAAAAGTTGTAAACATAAAAGAACAGGTTCCCATATATCCCATGTTCAAATTCTCCTATCATTACCATCTTGTATATATATATATTTTATAACTAAAGAACGAACTTTCTTCATGAACTGAAGAAAAATTTCAAGCCTCAAGGAGCAATATCGAAGGATTCTCTGGGCAATATGTTGAATGATGCAGAAAGCATTAAAAGAAGATGGAAAGGAATACACAGAGTCTCTGTACCAAAAAGAATTGGTCAACTTTCAAACATTTCTGGAGGTAGGATACGATCAAGAACTGATGGTATTGCAGGAAGAAGTCCAAGTTGCACTGACGGCACTGGAGAAAACCAGCGCTCCAGAAATTGACAGAATACCAATTCAGATGTTTCAAAAAATGGCTGCAACACTGGCAGCTATGCCAAGAAATTTGGAAGATAGTTACCTGGCCAATTGACTGGAAGAGATTCACATTTGTGCCCATTTCAAAGAATGGTGATCAAACAGAATGTGGAAATTGTTAAATAATATCAGTAATATCACATGTAAATAAAAATATTCTGAAAATATTTCAAAAATAGTTGCAGCAATATATTGACAGGAAACTTCCAGAAATTTGAGAAGGACTTGAGGAGGACATGGAACAATGGATATTGTTGAAAGCAATTTTGGCCAAAAGCATAGAATATCAGAAAGATGTTTACCTGTGTTTTATTTATTATGCAAATGTCTTCAAATGTGTGGATAATAATAGATTTCAGATAACATTTTGAAGAATGGGAATTAAAGAACCCTTAATGTGCTCATGAAGAACCTGTTCATAGACAAAAAGGCAGTCATTTGAGAAGAACAAGGGCATACTTCATGACTACATGGTTTTAAACCAGGGAAGGTATGCATGAGGGTTATATTATTTCACCATAGTTATTCAATCTGTGTATTTGGCAAATAATCTGAGAAGTTGGACTATATGAATAAAAAAGCAGCATCAGTATTGGAAGAAGAGTCATTAACAACCTATGATGTGCAGATGACACAGCCTTGCTTTCTGAAAGTGAAGGTGATTTGAAGTACTTCCTAATGAATATTGAAAACTATAGCCTTTAGTATATATTAAACTTCAGTATAAAGAAACTTAGCATCCTCACAATTAGACCAATAACCTGCATCTTGATAAGTGGAGAAAAGATTGAAGTTGTACAGGGTTTCATTTTACTTGGATCCACAGTCAACACCCATGGAAGTAGCAGTCAAGAAATGAAACTGTGGTAGTTAAGTTATGTGTCAACCTGGCTGGGTCTGGTTTTGAGTGGCTGGGCAGCTGGTGGTAGTTATTCCCCATGATGAGTCTGGCAATTAACTCCATGGTTGAATCTACTAGAACAGTTAAGTAGCTGCTTTAAGGATGTGGGCTGCTTCTGTATATATAAGCAACTTTGAGGAAGATCTCCAGCTTTTTGGCATACTTGAACCCTGCAAGTAACCAAGTCTTCATTCAGCAGCCTGCCATGCTCTGCTGATAGTGGGACTTTTAATGGACTTGACTCAGTGGCTTGCGGTGTGGTTTGGTAATATAAGTATTGTGCTTTTTAGTTGTCAACCTTGGGTTTGTTAGCCTCATAAGCCAGTAGCTGCCTGAGTGGAGAAAGCCTCCAGCTTCAGTGTGCTGGAGCAAGAGACAGAGCTGAAGCCCAAGGTTGAAGGGCTTTCACCCAGCCCCTAGAGCCTGGCACTTTGAACTCGTACTTTTAGCCTCTAAAATTATAAGAGAATAAATTCCTGTGTGTTAAAGCCATCCATTTGTGATATGTTTCTGTTAGAATGGCATGAAGTAACCAGAACAGAAACAATGAATTGCTTTGGGATAATCTTCTACAAAGACCTCCTTAAAACATTAAATATCAAAACATCACTGTGAAGACTAAGGTGCTCCTGACCCATCCCATGGAATTTTCAATATCCTCATATGCATGTGAAAGCTGAACAATGAATAAGGAGGAATGAAGAAGAATCAATAGATTTGAATTATGATGTTGATGAAGAATACTAAATATACCACAAACTATCAGAAGAAGGAACAAATCTGTCTTGAACAAAGTATAGCCAGAACGGTCCTTGGAAGCCAAGATGGTAAGATTTTATCTCATGTACTATGGGCATGGTATCAGGAGAGACTATCCCTGGAGATGGACATTGTGGTTGCAAAGTAGAGGGTCAGCAAAAAAAGAGGAAGACCCTTGATGAGAAGGATTGACACAGTAGCTGCCACAATGGCTCAAACAAGGCAGCAGTTGTTAAGGTGGTGTAGGACCAGGCACTGTTTCATTTGTCCAAGGGATCACTATGAACCCCAACCAACTAAATGGCACTTAACTACAGCAACAAAGAATTAATACTGATACATAACTGTTAACTAAATCCTATAGTTTATTCATTTTTCCTTAGTTTTCACCTAATTTTTTTTCATTTTTTTTTTCTGTTTAAAAATCCCATCCAGGATTCCAGATTACCTTTAGTTTTCATGGCCCTTAGGCTTCCTAGAATGTGACAATTTATCAGACTTTTTCTGTTTTTATTGACTTTGAAAGTTTTGAGGAATACTGGTCAGGTATTATCTTAATATATTAATTGAATACACCTCAGTTAAGGTTTTTCAGATGTATTTCTCATAAATTAGACTATGGTTATAAGTTTTTTGAAGAGTAATACCATAGAGGTAAGAGCTATTCTCATCACTTAACATCAAGGTTATATGCTATCAACATAACTTGTTATTGAAGATGTTAAACTTGACTGTCTGCCTGAAATAGTGTTTGTCAGGTTTGTCCACTGTAAAATTACTTTCTACTTTCCTGTATTTCTATAGTGTACTTGTGGGAGGGAATTCACTATTTGAGGCCTCTGTTTAAGGAATGTGGAGTTATGCTGCAGCTGCTTGAGGTGAAAATATCTACATAAATAATTTGGAATTATTTATTAGTAATTACTTTTTTATATTTCGGTGAAAATATACGCAGTCATATGTACCTTTTCAACAATGTCTGTAAGTGCAATTCAGTGATATTGATTACATTTTTCAAATTGTGCTAACATTCTTTCTATCCTTTTTCCAAATTATTTCACTACCAGTGTCTTAATCTCACTGTACTATAAGCTTCTCATCCAATCTATGGAGTTGCAGTAGCCAATTTGATGTCACACAGATAATTCTTTAAAAAAGTACTATGTTCAAGGCAAGGATAGTTTATTAATTAAGGTAAGTGATTCTTCCATTCAAAGAAGACTTCAGGGAATAGTTTTGGCTTAAGGTTTAAAGTTTAAATATTATTCCAGGGCAATAATTTTGAGCTTCATCCATATTCAACGGCTCCAGAAAATCTGAATTCTATGAGAATCTGAAATCCTGTTCTACATTCCCCCTCCATCTCATCTTTAGATCAGTATTCTTCTACAGAAACTTTGATCAAAATGCTCAGTAATGGTAAGAGGCACCAACCAGTTCTTCTGCTTTCATGGCAAAGGAGGTAGTTGTTTAAAGGGGTAACCAGGTAAGCCTTTGATTACTTCCTCTGATTCCTGACTCTCCATTTTCTTCTATTGCTTCAGGTGACTGGAGAGTAATTTTTGTACCTTGAATGGCCTCTTGTTAGCTTTTAACCCCATTCACTACACAATGATTTAGGAGGTAGAAGAGATGTATGAAGAAACAATATTAAGCCAATTGATTGGGATGGTCCTTGAAACCATGACCATGAACTTCCAAAACAAGAAAACAAATCCTGTGAGATGTTTGGTTATATATAAGCACACTCAACAACTACTTTATTTGTTGTAAAATATATGTAACATTAACCAGTTCAACATTTTTCATACACATAGCTTAGTGATATCAATTATATGAATCAGTTGTGCAATTATTGTATCCCCAAGGGACTTTAGGGAGGTAACATGAACAGACATATGTACACCAGTGTTCATCACAGTGCTATCCAAAATAGCCAAAAGATAGAAACAACATAAAAGGATAAAATATGATGTAGCTGTATCTATAGATAGATAGATGACAGACAGATGATAGATAGATAGATAGATGATAGATAGATAGATAGATAGATAGATAGATAGATAGATGTTGTTTTGTTCTTAGGTGCTATCGAGTCACTTCTGATTCATGGTGACACTATTCACAGCAGAATGAAACACTG
>NW_006921735.1:5463633-5464756 GCF_000298275.1 Orycteropus afer afer
TTTTTTTTTTTTTTTTTCCGTTCTACCACTCTCTTCTCCTAATTGGTGCATGTAAAGCATTTATACTTAGTGTGATTATCAAGAGTTATGAATTTACTGTTGTCACTTTGTTACACATTTATTTAATTTTATTATTATTTATTTGTGTGGTGTTGATAGTTTTCTGTGTTCTGCTTAATTTTATGTCCTGAGTTTTTCTTTTGTGGATTTTCTTTTGATTCCCTTCATTGCTGTTGATATTATGTTTGTTGAATCTTTATGATATTCTCCTTTTTTATTTTGATGCGCAGGTTTATTAATTTTCTTGTGGTTACCCTGAAATTTACCTTTATCTTTCTAAGTTTAAAACAGTCTTTTATTTCTTGATATCACCTTGATTTCTTTATATGGAAAAATCTGTAACCACACCATTTATTTCCCTTTTTTGTTTTCAAGTTATTGTCATCTACAGAGTGATGTTTGTGGTACTCTTTTTACTTTAGCTTTAATGACCGACCATTAATACACAAGATGACATAACCCAGAAACCACAGCTATGGACATATCCAAAGTAAAATGAGCTTACAAGCTCACAATTAGTCCTAGTGACTGGTACACCATCCAATCTGAGACTATGAGAGCAGAAGAACTAGATGGTGCCCAGCTACCACTGTCATCCACTTGGAAGGAGATCTATGTAGTAGATCCTTGATAGAGAGGGAGAACAATGTGGAACAAAACTCAAAATCATTTGGAGAAAAAAAAAAGGCGGGGGGGGGACCAGTTTTTCTCATCCGATAGAGCCTGGTGGAACCAGAGACATCCATTGGCAAGTGAGGAAAACTACAAACAAAAAGAGGGAAAAGACTGTGTAGTTACAGCACTTCTAAATGGTGAGGAAGTTAAGAGACTTCCAAGATAGAACGGACTGTTCTAAACTTGGGGAGAATATTATAAATCATAGGGTAACCACAAAGAAAAATGATAAACATTCACATCACAATAAAATAAAGGACAAGCACAAATATTCAGCACATACTAAAGCAATAGCAACAAAGGAAATGATAACACAATTCATAAACATAATGAGCTCAGCACAGAAAGCAATATGGAACAAAGAAACCAGGGACACCATGAAAAAACA
>NW_006921735.1:5469786-5473003 GCF_000298275.1 Orycteropus afer afer
GCACCCTAGTCCTCAAGGAGACATCTTTGCTCTTCAGCACTTGAAAGAGGTGTTTTGCAGCCAACTTGCCCAGTGTTATACATCATCTGATGCCCTGACTGCTGCTTCCATTGGTGTCAGTTGTAGAACCAAGCAATGTGAAGTCTTTGATAACCTCAATTTTTTTCTCTATTCATCATGATGCTGTTTATACAGATCTCTTCCAGTCAGTTGGCCAGGTAGCTGTCTTCTAAATCTCTTGGCATAACCGAGTAAGTGCCTCCAGTGGGGCATTTGTTTGTTGAAACCTCTGGAAGGGTATTTTGTCAATTTCTGAAGATAGATAGTTAGATAGATAGATATAGATAGATAGATAGATTATAGACAGATAGATAAATGAAATACAACTAATCCATAACGATAAATTAGATGTTATAACATGGATATATGCTACATCCTAATATGTGTTACAACACAAATGAAGCTTAAAGACATTATGCTAACTGGAATAAGTCAATTATGAAAGGACAAATATCATATGATGTGATTTATATAAAATGAAAAGAATAAGCAAATATATAGAAACCTAAGTTTATTAGTGGCTACCAGCATAGAGGTAGGGAGCCATTGTCTGGGAAACAATGCTTTTTTTTTTTTTTTTTTTTAAGAAATATATATATATATATTTTATTGTTGTTAATATTATACACAGTAGAACATATAGCAATTCCACAATTTCTATAGGAATAATTCAGTGACATTGATTACATCCTTTGATTTGTGCAATCATTTTCACCCTCATGTCCAAGTTGTTCCATTCCCATTAATATAAAATCAGTGCTCCCTAAGTATCCATCTAATCTTTCTAGTTACTGTTGTCAATTTGATAGTATATAGATAGTTATTAAAAGAACACAATGTTCAAGGCAGACATTCTTTACCACTTAAGTTAAACTATTTTTTTAGTTTAAAGAAGACTTCAAGAGATAGTTTTGGCTTAAGGTTTAGTGTTTTAAGATTATCTTAGAGAAATAATTTTGGAAATTCATCTAACCCAAGTGGCTCCAGAAAGTCTGGATTCTATGAGAATTGGGAAGTTTGTTCAGTAATTTTTTTTTTTCCCATTTCATCAGAGATCCTTTATGGAATCTTTGATCAAAACTTTCAGTAATGGTAAGGAGCTACCATCCAGTTCTTCTACTCTCATGAGAAAGGATAGCAGTTATTCATGGAAGCAGAATGCAATGATTTTTGATGAACAAAATATTTACTTTTGATGACATCTAATTAATTCTGTTTTTCTTTGTGATTAATGTAGTTGTGTTCTTCTAAGAAATATTTGATTATCACTTCATAAAGAGATCCTTCTATGTTTTCTTTCAGTAGCTTTTTAATTTTGAAATTTCTATTTGCATCTATGAGCTACCTCAAATTAATATTTGTGTGCAGTGTAAGTAGTGAATTAGATTTACTTATTTTTTTCTATGTGGATTTTATAATGATTAATTTTACATCTGAACTTGCTAGGCTATGGTTCCCAGTGGTTTTGCCAAACACCAGACTAGTTGCTGTTCCATAATGTAATCTAATGAAATATAATGTAGTCCCTTCCATAATATGATTTAATATAATCAAAAAATCAGTTAAAGGAGAGTTTCTTAAGGTGCAGTATATCTTCAGACTATAAATAGAAATTTTGACAGAACTTGCTCTCTGTCTACTCTGCCTTCTTTCTGTTGCCTGACCTATAGATTTTGGGACACAAGCCTGCAAAAATCTTTAGCCTGATGTCTGACCTACAGATACTGGACTTGTTAGGTACCTATAATATGCAAGCCAGCAGGAGCCTCTAGTCTGTTGCTTGACTTATAAATTTTGGATTTTCCAGACCCTATAATCCCACAATTTTGTGAAAATTCCCTTCACATAAATCTCTCTATCTCTCTCTCTCTCTCAGAACATGCTCAGCATTTCTCAAGCTGAAAGAACTTAAGAAAAAATTCAGGCCTCAAGTGGCAATATTGAAAGATTGTAGGGACAAAATATTTGAATGATGAAGGAACATCAAAAGAAGATGAAGGAATACACAGTCACTGTACCAAAAGAACTGGCCAGTGTTCATCTTTTTTCAGGAGATGGCATATAATCAAGAACCAATGGTACTGAAGGAAGAAGTTAATGTTCCACTGAAGGAAATGGCAAAAAAAACAAGGCTCCAGGAATTGAAGCAATAGCCATTGATAAGTTTCAACAACCAGTACCACAAAGGAGGCACTTATTCATCCATGCCAAGAAATTTAGAAGACAACTACTTGGCCAGCTGACTGGAAGTGATCAGTATTTTTACCCATTGTAAAGAAAGGTGATCCCTCACAATGTAGAAATTATCAAACAATATCATAAATATCACAAACCAAAAAACCAATCTCACTGTCATCCACTCAGTCTTGACTCATAGCAACCCCTGCTTGGGTCTCCGAGGCAGTATCTCTATGGAAATAGATTGTCCAGTCTTCTTTCCAAGGATTGGTTGGTGGATTTGAACTGCCAGCCTTCTGGTAAACAGCCAAGTGACTTAGGCATTATGGATGCAATTAAAATTTTGCTAAAGATAATTTGAAAAATGGTTGCAGGAGTATATTGACGGGAACTTCCAGAAATGCAAGCTGGATTCAGAAGAGGAAATGGAAAGAGAGATATCATTACTGATGTGAGATGGATCTTGGCTGAAAACAAATAATACCACAGAGATGTTTCCTTGTGTTTTATTGACTATGCAAAAACATTCAGTGGATCATAACAAATTATTAATAACAATGAGAAGAATGAGAATTCCAGAACACTTAACTGTGCTCATGAGAACATGTATATAGACCATGCTTTAAACAAGGGTTTAAAACCAGGAAAGGAGTGCATCAGGGTTGTATCCTTTCAGGATGCTGACTCAGTCTATATACTGAGCAAATAATAGGAGACACTGGACTATACAAAGAAGAATGTGGCATCAGGATTAGAGGAAGGCTCATTAACAACCTGAAATATGGAGATGACACAACTTTGCTTGCTGAAAGCAAAGATGACATGAAGTATTTACTGATGAAGATTGAAGATGAGTCTTCAGTATAGTTTACACCCCAATATAAAGAAAACAAAAATACCTACAACTAGACCAATGAGTAGCATCACAATAAATGAAAAGAAGATTGAAGTTGTCAAAGAACTCACGTTGCTTGGTTCT
>NW_006921735.1:5473398-5478756 GCF_000298275.1 Orycteropus afer afer
TGTCATACTTGGTAAGGTGGAGGCTCAATGAAAGAGGGGGAGGCCTTCAATGAGATGGATTGACATGGTGGCTGCGATGATGGGCTCAAGTATAGCAGAGATCATGGAGCTGGCACGGGATCGGGCAGTGTTTCATTCTACTGTGCATGGGGTCACTATGAATCAGAAATGACTTAATGGCACCTAACAACAACAACAACAACAAAGCCTTCTGCTGGTCAGATGTTAAGGAAATTTATTCGCCACATGGAAGACTATATGTCTTGGGAGACAGGTAATGTTCTTGTCCATATCTACTCAGAATGAAAGGATTTCACAAAGATTTCCATAAATTGCCAACTTAGAATAAAATCTATTTTCCTTTACATCCCAGTACAATAATAACATCCCATATCAGTACAGGTGGGTTTAAAAAATTAGTACACATCTCACTTCTACAAACTATATATTTCCTGGAAGGTTTGATATTCTATAGAGGCATGATCAGATCCTTTGTCACTGGAGGCTATACACATCCATTTTTAATCTTTCTCAATCTTTGTCAATTAGCTCTAAGTATGAAAGTAACAAAGGAAAGCCATTATGTAGATATATCCATTATGAGCCATCTTTTTTTAAAGGTCAGGAAGGATGAGGCCAAATTGCTTCATCTGACTGTTCTGCATAAATTAATGTCAGGATTCTTATTTTTATTCATATTATAATTCTGCACTTCAATGTCTGAGATTCTTTACTAGTTCTATTCTGTCCTTATGACAATATTTATAGAGCTAATGTTACATGCAACTTGTGCTTCTAGAACTTGTACGTGCTTGCCACTTTCAAATCATTGACAGTCATTTCTGGATGTAGGCCAAATAATTCTGAAAGGTTTGCAGATGTGTAGCAATTCCAGGGTAGTCATTTATTTTATTACCTTCAGTAAGTTGTTTGGGTCCCTGAAAGTTTAAGCAATTTTGGTTTAAAACAACTTAAAAAGTCTTTTAACTCAGGAATTTAAGGGGAAAATCAAAAGAGAATATTTGAGAAGACAAAACAATAGTGAGACAAATGACACATAAACTTCTTTAATAGGGACCTTGTAATATAAACTTGTTAATTTTAAGAAATAAACTTGACATAAATAGGTTTGACTTATTTATTCAATGGTCCTGTCTTTTGAAATACTGATTGTTCTTCAGCCATGGGTGCTTAAGGATTTGGCTGACTTAGATAATGGACTTCTATTTTGCTAATAATCATTTTTCCCTTTTGAGTTTATTTTACTTAGTTTCTCAGCTTTTGAAGACTCTCCTTCTCTAACACTTTGCAATGCAAGCATTTGTCAGTTTTTCCCAGTATTCTCCTTGAAGAATGTCACCCACTGAAAAGTTATTTTGACTGTGCTTAAATGTCTCTTTGAAAACAAAAGTGCACTTTACCCAAGCCACAGTATTTTCAATAGCCTCATATGCATGTGAAAGCTGGACAATGAATAAGGAAGACCAAAGAAGAGTTAACGTTTTGAGTTGTGGTGCTGGCGAAGAATACTGGAAGAACCATAGACTACCAGAACTAACAAATCTGTCTTGGAAGAAGTGAAACCAGAATGTTCCTTGGAAGCAAGAATGTCCATACTTCATCCCACCAACTTTGGTTACGTTGTCAGAAGGGACCATTCTTTGGAGAAAGATCTCATACTTGGTAAAATGTGGGTCATTGAAAAAGAGGAACCCTCAACTAGAAGGATTGACACAGTGGCTGCAATGATGACCTCAGGTATAGCTAGGATGGTGAGGGTGGCACAGGACTGGGCAGTGTTTTGTTCTGTTGTACATAGGGTTGCTCTGAATTGGAGTCAAAGGGACAACATCTAACAACAACAACATATGCTAATGGCAGCCCCATATATGCTAATCACTCTCAAATCTATATCTTCAAATCAAATTTCTCTCTTGAGCTCAAATCATTACTGTCTTCTGCATATCTCTACACAGATTGCCACAAGAGGCTCATGTAGGATTATGTACAAAACTAGATTTATGATGTTTTCCAAACTTTTTCCCTTTTTATGTCTTACCTTGGTGATTATCTGATCTCAGTAGCCATCCTTCACTATTTCTTTCTACATCCATACATCCATTCTTTGCCCTAGACTTAAACATGGGTTTCATAATGCCCTTTTCTATGTCAATTATCATTCCTGTTTGAGACTCTACCTACAAATTCATTACAATAATCACCTAATTGGTCCTATTTTTAATGGTACAAGATACCACAATATTGCTAAGTTGTCCATTCTAAAATGGAAAGTTTATCACGTTGTTGTTGTTGTTATGTGCCGTCGAGTCAACCCTGACTCATAGCAACCCCTCCTTGGGTTTCCGAGGCAGTATCACTACGGAAGTAGGATTGCCCAACCTTCCTTCTGAGGAGTGGCTGGTGGGTTTGAACCACCAGCCTTCTGGTTAGCAGTCAAGTGCCTTAGCCACTATGCTACCAGAGCTCCCTTTATCATGTTACTCATCTATTTTAAATCCTTCCGTGTTTTCCTATTTCCTGTTCAATAAATTCCATGTTTGTTTTTTTTTTTTTTTTGCAATGCCTTGACTCATTAATTTAATTTTAATAAAGTGGTTTTACAGTATGTTTTTGATACTGTTCTAAGGTCTGGGAATATAAAAGTGAACAAAGTGTGAATTGGACCTCTATCTGTACCTGTTTCTACTATCTTTTTCCTTACCCATTGCACTCTACAAGCTAGACATGTGTAACTTTTTTCTATCCTTGGAATACAATATTGTCTATGAAGCTTCTGTTGACTATTGATTTTCCTTGATGATATTTTTCTCATTTCTAGTCCCACTTACTTGCCCAACCCCTAATTATTTTTCAAGACTCTTCTTTCTTGACTGATACATTGCAGAAAGATAGTGAAAGAACCAGCCTTGTGATATGGATAAGTCCATTATCCGTACCTCTGTAATATTCTGTACCTTATTCAATCATTGAATTATAACATTATTCTAAGGATGTTGATAGAATAAATTACATTTGACTTGAAAAGATGCAATACCAATGAGGCAAGTCAGAACCATAGCATGTCTTGTTTCCCAAGAAATATACTCCTCTAAGGGCCAGGAAAACATCCTTAAATGTGTACTAAAGGCAAGTACATAATGTGTACAAAGTACATTGGCAAAACACCTTCAAAAGTCCTTAAAGATTTGTATCAACTATTGAGCACATGCACATGAGTCCAAATTATATAAAGAAAACTTGCATGATAATAATTCAGCCTTGAGTATGCACCTCAGTGTTAATTTTATAACATTTTTATTATTGTACCCTTATGAATCTATATGGTAACATCATTTTGTGTCACCAGATGACTGAGCAGAACTAGGCTTCTCTACTTCTTGTAGGTCTTGTGAGGCTTCTTTGCTCTATTTCTAAACCTCCGCATACCTGAATATTTCATTGATCTTATTTGTTCACATGAAGATCACTCTTCTACACTTAAACTGAGAGCTTTTACATGCAGGAACAATATCTTACTAGTTTATGCAATCACATCATACACTACCAAAAACCAAAGACCAAACTCACTGCTATCAAGTCGGATCTGACTCATAGCAACCCCTCCTTGGGTTTCCAAGGCGGAATCACTGTGGAAGTAGATTGTTCAGTCTTCCATCTGGGGAGTCGTTGGTGGGTTTGAACTGCCAACCTTCTGGTTAGCATCCAAGTGCCTATGGCACTATGTCACCAGAGCTCCTACTACATACTACAGAGTATATAAAAATATGTGAAACTTGAGCAAATGACAGAACTCATCTCTGAATGTTTATTGAGCACTTACTATCCACCAGGCTCTGTATTAAGTGCTGGGAATACAACAGTAAACAGAACTAAGTTCCTTCCCTCACTGATGGTATACTCTAGTAACCAAAGCAAACACAGGCAACATTGCTAATTTGTACACAGAATCTCCTTTACTGATATTACTTCAGTACCTTGTGGACTGCCCGAAAGACAACATTAGAAACATTCATGTTTTTACTACTTTAGTTGGTTATGTTTTTGTTTGTGATTCATATTCTAATCCATTCATGATCTGCCTTTGGTTAATTTTTCAGTAAGGATGATTGTTGATTCTTCATAAGCAGGACTAATACTTACTGAATGTACATTATTCCCTCACTACTTCAAAAATGCCATTCACAAAGACTGATTTTATTGGCACCCTAGGTGTGCAAGTCAGCATGACAATTCATAACTTGCAGACTATCAGAATCACTGGGGGAGTTTTCACATAGAGGTTTTGAGGTGCCATCTTTCAAAAATGTGATTTGGTAAGTATGGAATAAAATCTTTACGACAGTTTTAAAGCCATCTTTCCAACCCTCACCTGTTCCTCTTGTCCCCTCCCAGTAATTCTGATGGTTCACTATGTCTGGAAACCACTACTTGAAGCCACTGATGATTGAGTTGATAAGAATCGTGCAATTCTGGCTATACAAAGTCATACTGACTTTGAAATTCCATGTCTAAACTACCTGTAATATGAATTTAAGTTAGCTTTGCTTTCTACACACCTATCCAAGATGTAACAAGTTTGAATTATCTCTAACACACTTTTGTGTTCCAGTCTCCATATTTAATCACCTAGCCATTTGATTGGGAGCTCTTGTGGCGTAGTGCTTAAGGCACTTGACTGCTAACCAGAAGGTTGGCGGTTCAAACCCACCAGCCACTCCTCGGAAGGAAGGTTGGGCAATCTACTTCCATAGAGATATTGCCTCGACAACCCAAGGAGGGGTCACTATGAGTCAGAGACGACTTGACGGCACATAACAACAGCAACAAGCCATTTGATTTAGCTACTATCAAGATTTTCAAATGTCTGCTTTCACCTAATGTTTTTTTACAATCTCTGCAATCTGACTTGAGTCTCTCAAGGACTTTTCCAATTATCTTTTAACAGTTTTCTCTGCTCTAGTCACTTAGTCCCCTAATACAGTTCCTACACTTTCTCGTGGATGATTTATCTGATAAACAAACAACTCCCAAGCTAAAATTATTAAGAAACCCCTATTGTCCATAGCATTAAGTCTTAACTCACTGACAGGAAGTTTCAAGTCATTTTCAATTTAGTTAAATCTATTTTTCTTTATGTATTTAAATATTATATTTATCCTGTACTTTGTCCACTGCAAGCTACTAAGCATTTCCTAAATACACTATAAATTCTCCTGATTTTTTATTTACTCTATTTTCTCTGCCTAAATGCCACCATCTAACTTTTTTTTTTCCCATCCATTGAGAGACAATTGAAATATTACTTCTACTTCTCTGTTGGCAGGTTTTTTTTTTTTT
>NW_006921735.1:5478856-5480325 GCF_000298275.1 Orycteropus afer afer
CCTTGGGTTTCCAAGGCAGTATCACTATGGAAGTAGGATTGCCCAACCTTCCTTCCAAGGAGTGGCTGGTGGGTTTGAACCACCAGCTGTCTGGTTAGCAGGCAAGTGTCTTAGCCACTATGCTACCAGAGCTCCCTGTGTGTGTGTGTATGCATCATATTTGATGACATGGGTAAGAGCTTATAATTTAAGAGTAAAAATAAATATGTATTCAAACCTGTAATTATTATATTGATCTATATTTGTAACAACTTCACACAAATACACACCACACACCCAAATATAGATACAGAATGGTGGACTGTGCTGTGTCAAACTGGTTAAACTGTAAACTATGTGGTTCTAGCTTTATGTTTGCCTAAAGATGAACTTAAGTATAATTGGAAAATAGATGTGAAGTAGCAGTCATTTACTCTCTGGAGTTTTTTAATGGTCATATGAAACAATGGACAAATAATTAGCTGGCAGGTTCCATTTTATTCTCTCTCATCTGCTTTGTCCAACTTTTTCCCTACTTGCTTCTTCCACTGACAGAGAAAATGAGTTCAATACCAGATACTTGTTTCTGGAACCACAGAGGCAGTAAAACCAAAACCAAACGAATCTCACTGCCATTGAGTCAGACCCAACTCATAGCAACCCCTCCTTGGGTTTTCGAGGAGGTATCACTATGGAAGTAGATTGCCCAATCTTCCTTCTGAGGAGGGGTTGGTGGGTTTGAACCATCAGACTTCTGTTTAGCAATCAAATGTCTTAGGCACTACAACACCAGAGTTCCTATAGAGGCAGTAGACATACATTAAAACATATTTCCATAGTTCTCTTCTAATCATCTTTCCTATTTCAGATTACTTCTTTGTGACCCCTTCTCTGAAATCATAATATCCCGTTCTGGACCTTGACTTCCCTCGTAACCCTCCCTCTGTTCTCTAACACTCATAGTGATCTTGTTCTTTTGACTGATTTTGGCCAATATGTGCCACCAGTTTCCCAGCCACTCAACCAGTCTTAGACAAGTTGACACACATGTGTGTGTCAACTTGGCTGGGCCATGATTCTTTGTTTTGGCACTTAAAATATGGTCTTTCTATGCTTAGATGTGATATAATATAATCACGTCCATGATGTGATATGCTATGAGCCACCAATTAGTTGAAAGAGAGCTTCCTCAAGGGAGTGGCCTGCATGGAATATATGTGGATGTTCTGACAAAGCTCTCTAACTTTTTGCTTATTCTGGATCCTACATCCAGCTCTCATCACCTGACCTCCAGTTTTGGGGACTTGAGCCAGCAATCTGCTGTCCCACCTGCTGATCTTGGATTTGTCATCCCTTATAACTATGTGAATCAGGAGAAGCCTCCACCCTGACATCTGACCCATGGACTTCAGATTTGCCAACCTCCATAACGATGTGAGCCATTTCCTTGGCCTAAATCTCTCTCTCTCTCTCTCTCTCTCTCTCTCTAT
>NW_006921735.1:5480425-5482010 GCF_000298275.1 Orycteropus afer afer
TATATATATGGGAACTCTGGTGGCATAGTCCTAAGGCATTTGACTGCTAACCAGAAGGCTGGCAGTTCAAACCCACCAGCCACTCCTCGGAAGGAAGACTGGGCAATCTACTTCTGTAGTGATACTGCTTCAGAAACCTAAGAAGTGGTTGCCATGAGTTGTATCTGACTTGACAGTGATGAGTTTCCAACTCATAGTGACCCCTCCTTGGGTTTCTGAAGCAGTATCACTACAGAAGTAGATTGCCCAACCTTCCTTCTGGAGAGTGGTTGGTAGGTTTGAACCGCCAGCCTTATGGTTAGCATTCAAATGCCTTAGGCACTATACCACCAGAGCTCCCTTATACCTACATACATACATAAATATAAATACACACACACACATACATATATACATATATACACATATACACATATATAAGGTTCACTGCCTTTACTTCTCTAGAGAACCCAGCCTGAGGCATTTGGTATTAACAGAAGGGCAGAGCTTGACATTGAGTCCAGCAGACCTAGAGTCAAGTTGATGTTTTCTCTCTTATAGTTCTATCCTTTAAGAATAGTTAGGTTTCCTTTCAAAGACTTCATTTTCTCATCTGGGAAAGGGGCCAACAATACGACTGATCTCATGAGGCTTTTATGATGACTAAATGAGATGGTATATTCAAAGAACTCAATGTAACACCTACTACCTACCACTCAGTACATATTGGCTTTTCATTTATTTTATGACCTTCCATGTGGCTTTTTGAGCCTGCTCACAGGCCAGTTGTATTCAGGGGCTGATTACCCAATAAGTAAGGTAAGCATAGGCTTATTTACGTTGGAGGAGAAGGATCAGAGCTTAGGACATATGTATGCTGAAATATTAAATATGCATCATTCAAAACAAGCCAAGAGACACTTTGGTTCAGAGGTGGCTAAGTGACATAAGCTGACACAATCTTGTGATTCTTAGAATGCCCCCCATTGCACTGCTTGTGAGTCTTTTTTTAAAAAATAGAAGCAGAACAATAAAACTGAATAAGAAGGATATCTAGTCCAGAGTTTTTGGATTCTGAATTGTATGAATAATTTAATTTGATTTAGAGCTCTTCCTTTTTGGAGAAAGGATTAATGTGTTTTCAGTGGTACATGAAGACAGGTCATGTCAGTTTCATTATGTTAGAATGGAGAAGGTTTTTTCCTAAAGTTTTTTAAGTATGAGAAGAAGGATTTATGTGTGTTGGGGAAGGAGAAGTAATGGATTGTAGAGGATATTTATCATTCTTTTCATCATCCTATAACATCAACTCCCATCTTATTTTGAAAGACCTCCTTCATCATGTGCATCCAAGAAAGCCCAAAAGGGAGGGGATCTCCTTTCATGAACCCCAGGAGCTTGAAGAGGGGCATACAACTGATTTAACCAAAAGAATGTTTCTATTCATGAATTTTGAAACTTGATGGAGTGATAAATATACTTAAGGAATTTAAAACTGATAGTAGCCTGGAGTCTGTACTGGTGGTATCCATAGGAACTATGGGATGGCACCAGTGGCAAGGTCCTAACCACATTTTTCTCCTGCTTGGTATCAGCTCTTTTTCAG
>NW_006921735.1:5482496-5488246 GCF_000298275.1 Orycteropus afer afer
GAGTTCAATTCCAGACCTGAAGGGCAGCTGGGGGCCATAGTCTCAGTGGTTCAACCAGGCTCTATTGGACCAGCAAACCTGGTTGCCTTCCCCCACCCCCTTTTTTTTTCCTCCAAATGATTTTGAGTTTTGTCCACCTTGTTCTCCCTCTCTATCCAGGATCTCCTACACAGATCTCCTTCCCAAGTGCTTGGCATTAGTAGCTGGGCACCATCTAGTTCTTCTGATCTCATAGTCATATAGGCTGAAGATTGGATGGTGTACCAGTTGCTAAGACTGATTGTATCCATGAATTTTTGGTTTTCTTCATTCTTCTTTGCTCTGGACGAGGAGAGACCCATCGTTGCATCTAGATGGCGACTGTTAGCTTTCTGATAAGTTCTTTTCTCTTTCTGTTCACTGAAGTCAGTTTCTGCTCCTTGCAACAAAGAACCTTATTTTGATTCTTCAGGTGTGTATGCATGTATTTGTATATCTTTCTGAGGTATATTCTTTGGCAGTCTTGCCAGTGATTTTAAGTAGCACACTCTTTCAGAATTGGTATTTTTTTTTTAATATCATTACTGCCAAAATATGCATTCATTTTCCAAAAGCATTCATTGTGCTTTTAAATACATAATGTTTTGGTTACCTAGTGCTGCTCTGACAGGAATATACCACAAATTGGATGGCTTGAACAAACAGGAGTTTATTCTCTTATAGTTTGGAGGCTTTAAGTATGAGTTCAAAGTGCCAGGATCTAGGGTCTGGGTAAAATCCCCTCGACCTTGAGTTTCACCTCTGCCTCCTGCTCCCAGCCCACTGAAGCTGAATGCTTTTCTTCACTCAGAAATCTGCTGGCTTTTGAGGCTGGTAAACCCAATGTCAACAAGTAAAAAGGAACAGTCCCAATGTTACCAAACAACATGGCAGACCATTGTTTCAAGTCCATTGAAAGTTCCAAGACAGAGCATGGCAGGCTGGCAGGCTGGCAGGCTGCTGAACAACAACTTGGCTACCTGCAGGGTTCAAGTGTGCTGTAAGCTAGAGACCATTCCCAAAGCTGCTTTTTATATATGGGAAGTAGACCACATCCCTAAAGCAGCTACTCAGCTGCTTGTGGTAGATCCCACCATGGAGTTGATTGCTAGTCTCATCATGGGGAAAAACTACCACCAGTTGCCCAGCCACTCAACCAGTCTTAGACAACTTGACACACAACCTTAACTACCATACTTAAAACAAACAAACAAAAAAACATATACACACATATGAAAAAGATATACTCTGTGCCCTTGAAGTTTTATGCAAAGGAAAATTTTACTAAAATTAATAAATAGCATAAAGATAATTGAGTTCTTTGGTAATATCAATTACAGTTTTGATCTACCATTTTACTTCTGTATGTCATTTTAAGGAGACATTAGCTCACAGTTTGGGAATTCCTTATTAAAATATTTATAAGTATTTAACTCTTAAATGTTATATGTTAATGACTTATAAAAGAGATTTGTGGAGTAATTATACAATTTGGATAAATTTATAGCCGTTGATCACAAGAAAAATAAATGTACATTTTCAGAAAATGAAAAGATAACTAAGAATATTGTGTGGTATATGCATACTGTGCTATAGATGACAGTGAACAGAACAGTGGATATTACAGTTGTTCACATGTGGTGAGAGCTTTTTCCTCTGAGCTCATCAGGAAAGGTAAGTCTTGGAGAGGATCTTTAAAGCATGAAGGAATCTTCATAAAAATAAAATAGTGGAAAAGGGAAAAGAATAAATAAACCAAAAAATCAAACCAGGTGCCCTTGAGTCATTGCTGGCACATGATGACACCATATGTCAGAGAAGAACTGTGCTCCATACAGTTTTTCAATGACTGATTTTTTGCATGTCTTTCACTAGGCTTTTCTCCCAAGGTATGTCTGGATGAACTGAAACTATCAAATTGGTTAGCAGAAATGACAGTAAGAGGAAGATATAAACCACATCAGTAAGTATAAATGCCCATTACCAAATAGAATTAGGAATCTGCTTTCTTTTTTCCAGGAGCTCTAGTGGCATGATCCTGGATTGATTAGAAGATAGCAGGAATTTTGATGATTACTTTAAGGAAATAATTACTAACAATGAGTGCTTTCATTGTGTAATTATTGTGCAACTGACAATATGTGAAATATGTTTTATGTGTTATTTTATTTTATCTGTATACTTTCATGAAATAAGAATTGCTATGATTTCATGCATCTTAAAGATTGGAAAACTGAAGACTGAAACATAAAGTAAGTTATTCAGAGTGGAAAAGCTGTAAGTGGAAGCAATGATGCAATGCAATGCCCCTCTGTCAAGTAGGATCTGACTCATAGCGACCCCTCCTTGGATTTCCAAGGTGATATCACTATGGAAGTAGATTGCCCAGTTTTCCTTCCAAAGAGTGGCTGGTGGGTTTGAACCACCAGCCTTCTGGTCAGCAGTCAAGTACCTTAGGCACTACATCACCAGGGCTTGGTCATGCTCCTTCTAGCTCATGAGTCATTACCACTGTGCTATAAGGCTTCCCTTTAGTCTCCTCTTAGCTCCCTGATATTTTAAATTAAGATTCTTCCATTTTTAAAAATGTAGGATCTTTAGCATAGCTGCCAACACCTCAATTTTGCCTGTGACCAGTGTGCCTTAATCATTTCTTAACATAGAAATATTACTAAATAGCAAAAGTTTCCAATCAAAATAAGAATATTTCTCCAAATTAAATATGTATAACTTTAGTAAGAGGAAAAAAAAAAAAAACATTCTATAGGTCAAAAAATAAATGTTTTAGATTTTCTCTTTTTAGGAAATACAACATAAGAATCCAATTCTATTTAGATTTCCCTTAATTAAATCTTGAGAGAACATTTTCATATCCTTTAAGCATTTGTGACTATTTATGAAAATATCATTGCCTACCCTGTCCCTAATCACATTAGTATTATTTTCAATTCTTTTAATTATTATTATTTTTTTTGTAGTTCACTCCTGCTTAGAAACATCTATCTCATCGGCCACAAGTACTGGATTACAATTATTCAGGGAAGAAGCTGATTTCATTTCTCCCACTGTTTTAACTTGACGCAGTAGGAATGTTGGAGGTAGAATAAGGTCAAAAGTCAAAGAATCAAGAACAGAGGCCAAAACATTTACATTTTGTTATACTCACAGCACCTGGAGTTCACAGCATGCTACAGGCAGAGTCACTCAAGGGCTTGCACCTGGGGACAGAGTAACAACAAACTCTAGCTTGTAGAAGACGGTTGGTCTTATGGGCTTTCTAGGGACTGAATATTTTGAACAATTCTTCAGACTCTAAGACACAGGAGCTGTCCTTATTCAGTGGGTACCTTGCTCCTTGGGAACTCAGGGATATGCATGTTGTTGTTTTTATGTGCCGTGGAGTCGAACCTGACTCATAGTGACCCCACTTTGGGTTTCTGAGGCAGTATCATTAAGGAAGTAGATTGCCCAACCTTCCTTCCGAGGAGTGGCTGGTGGGTTTGAACCGCCAGCCTTCTTGTTAGCAATCAAGTGAAATGTGAGGTCCCAATAAGAGGAACAGTAGGAGACTGGTCTTAATCAGAAGCTCAAAAAGGGAAATTGTCCCCCTCTAGTCAGGACCTCAAAACTGGGTCAAGGCAGTATTTAAGAAAAAAAAAAAATGCATTTCATCCACCCATCAGGACTGATGGCCCAATTACTCTTCCTAGTCTTGTTGAAGAGGTGGTTTGATGTTTTAGAGTCTTTGGTCCTGGGTGCATGCCACATCCTACAGCAGAGAGGCCAGCCCCTGTGCCTAGTGAAGGGAGTAATTATACATCATATAAAATAAGAATAAGCCTTTTTAGAACTTTGGATTGTTGAGCAAAGAACTGTTTGAAAGAGGTAGTCGTTTAAGATCCTTTAGGGCTGGAGCCCACCTGACCTAAAAAGAGGAAAAGGAAATGGCTCATACAGAAATGTAGGATTACAATCTTAAGAACTTAACCCTGCAATGTTGCAAACAGTTAACCTGCTTGTAACCTGGCTGTTTGAGTCCATCCAGAGATGCCACAGAAGAAATGCCTAGCAATATGCTTCTGAAAATCCAACCATTGAAAGCCCTGTGGAGCACAGCAACACACATGGGCTTGCCATTAGTTGGAATCAACAGGATGGTACCTAGTTACGGGTTGGGAGCTCTGGTGACATAATGCCTAAGGTATTTGAATGCTAACCAGAAGGCTGGCGCTTCAAACTCACCAGCCACTCCTCTGAAGGAATATTGGGCTATCTATTTCTGTAGAGATACTGCCTTGGAAACCCAAGGATGGGTCACTATGAGTCAGAATTGACTCGAAGACAGTGAGTTTGTTTGTTTTTTGAATTACTGGTTAGTATTACTTTTAAGATTTCACCAATATCTAATAAATCAGAAAAATGTGTGCGTGTGTTTTAAGATGATGAGATTTTTCTATGGTTTCTAAACATCAGAGCTTCACAAGCTGAACAAAAAGCACAGCTCTGACTTTGAAATCTGGAACATGGAAAACATGACTTCTTGTCACTTGACACCACCTGTTGTGAATGTTAAAAACAATTTCTTTCTAAAGGTAAGTGTGTCATCTACCTGAAGATACTTTCTTAAAAATGAAGATAGAACAAGAGACAGCCACAATGTTTTGCTTTTGATTTTCATTTTGAATGCCCATTCCTAGTTTTGACTTTTGTCCTTTACTTTTTACTAAGCCTTAGCAAGAACAAGCACATGAGAGCTAAAATTGAAATTGCACAAATAAAGTCACCAAAACCTTAAATACTGACAGAAATATTGGTGTTTGGTGACATTAGTTTTAGGCTTATCTGTCTGAGTTCCCTTTCACTCATTTGTGGAAGTGATCACCCTTTTTTTTGAGAATCTTCCTTGGAGAATTCTTTCCTGCTCTCCTTATTCTCTTCCCCTACCCCAACCATACCCACCCAACTTCACCATATTGGATCAATTCTTGGTCAAAAAGATTACTTTTGTTTACAATTCTAAATGCTGGTTGTTGCTATTGTTGTTGTTATGTGCTGTTGAGTCGTCTCCATCTCATAGCAACCCCTCCTTGGGTTTCCCAGGCAGTATCACTACAGCCACTCCTCGGAAGGAAGGTTGGGCAATCCTACTTCCGTAGTGATACTGCCTCAGAAACCCAAGGAGGGGTCGCTATAAGTCGGAGCTGACTCTAAGGCATATAACAACAACAACAAATCACTACAGAAGTAGATTACCCAATCTTCCTTCTGAAGAGTGGCTGGTGGGTTTGAACCGTCAACCTTCTTGTTGGCAGTCAAGTGCCTTAGGTACTACGCCAGATGGTAGAAAGTTTAATTTAGTCTTGGCAAATGGCATTGAGTATGTTGTTGTTGTTGTTATGTGCCATCAAGTCGGCCCTGAATCATAGCGACACCTCCTTCAGTTTCCAAGGCAGTATCACTACGGAAGTAGGATTGTCCAACCTTCCTTCCGAGGCACTGAGTATAGCTACTCTAAGAAAACCAAAACACAAACTCACTGTCATCGAGTCAATTCTGACTCATAGTGACCCCCTTTGGGTTTGACAGGTGATAACTTTACAAAAGTAAGTTGTCCAGAGGTGGGGCAAGATGGCGGACTAGGCAGAAAGATTGCACAGACCCTCTTCAACAAAGAAAAGGGAAACCAATTAACACAGACACAGAAGATAATCTTGGACCCCTGAGCCTTGAAG
>NW_006921735.1:5496271-5504351 GCF_000298275.1 Orycteropus afer afer
TTTTTTTTTCCTTTCTTCTAGGCAAGTTCAGATTCTCTTTCTAATCCTACCTGATGTGCAAGCATGGCAAAAGATTGAATGGATGGGGATGCTCTGAAGTGGTCCAAATGCATCTTTTGACCTCTGAGCTCAATTGGCTGTCATGCACAAATCTATTTTTTTGCTAGAAAGATATATTTTTCCATTCCTCAAAGGAAAAAAAAAAAGTAATGAGACTGAGTAAGTCAAGAAATTATTTCTTGAGTGATTTTTACAAGTGATGCATTGCAAATCTGGAAGTTCCCTTTTTAGTGCATATTTTTGTTGGGGAAGGGCAATTTAAGGAGTGAGGCCAAAACAAAGAACTTTACTGCTTTAAAATAGAAAGTATATTGTAGAAGCCAACAATATGCTTTCTACTTTTCAAAGCCAACATGGAGTTTTAAGATGTGCTTGGGATGAAATCCTAGAATGCCAAAATACCTCTTACTAGTCATGTGTCGTCTTCTTCTAAGCTTAATTTCCTTATATTAGCCTGACTGGATATAATTGTCCATAAGTTCTACCATTCTATCACCCTCTACACATAGAGATCTTCCTGCTAATTCATTTTACATGAATCCTGAAAAGCAAAGTGATTTATTCATCTCAAAATCAGTTAGCACAAATGAGTAAGGCACTGGATTTATTTTAATGTATTTAAAATTAAGTTGAGCAGGCTTAACATGTACATTTGAAGTTTGTAAAAATAGCTATAGAGTGTTAGCTTGTATTTCATAATAAGGGAATTTGCAAATTAGAATTTTAGGAAAGAGATAATTTTGGATTAAACCAATGGGATAGCAGAGGACAGTGTGGAGGAAATTCCTAAAACTATGAATTTTTGTAGAATTTTCCAGGGTTAATAAAAAGATCATTATGATATTACTGAAATTATGCTGACATTGAGGTAAAAACTTATTCAAAATCAGCTCTGCCATTTGTTACCCAATTGGACAGTCATTAAAAACTTTTTCAATTTAAATTTCCTCATCTGTTAAAAGAGGTAATAATAGCTACCTCACGGGACAATTGAGATTAAAGAACATATCGTACATAAAAGAGACCAGTAAAGGACCTGGTACTAGTAAGTTCTCAGTTCAAGAGGAGGCAAGTTATAGAAGAAAAGATGTGGTGTAGTAACAACACATCATGTTCAAGGAAGAGTATAGGAACCAGGTTGGCTGGAGAAGAAGAATCAGAGATTCCTTTATAGTGAGAAGAACCTATTTTCCTGTGTGGTTCAGAAAACCCAGCTGACCTTCTTAAAGCAATTCATATACATCTTAATGGAGTTGCCAGGAGAGTCTGGGAATCTAGATTTTTCTATTTCAGCTTGAATCCCTAATATCCTATCTTTTGAACTCGCTTGAACTGCTTTTTGTGGTGCCTGCACAATGCCATAACAATAGATCTGTCTAGCCTACAAACTGAAAAAGACAAAGGGAAAAAGCACAAATGACCAGAGTTGACTATGAGTTATTGAATGGATATATGAGTGAGTTCAGTAAAAGTGCCTAAGGTATATATTGGTACAATATAAATTGTTTTTATTTTGAGACCAAATAATAATTAGCTTTTGGTAAGTCATACTGCAATAACAAATAGTCCTGTAGTCTCTGGGTTTACAACAGTATTTATTCCTCACTCACATGCACCCACTGAACATTGTCTTCTAATTTCAGAACATAGGCTGAAGAAGCAGTCATATGGCAAAGGGATAAGAATTAAGGCCGTCCCATGCAACAACTCTTAAAGCTCTGTTAACAAGGGACATTCATTCCTTCATTTATGTTTCATGGCTAAAGAAATTCATGCAGGGCAGGTGTATATACTCCTACCACAATGAGGCATTTCAAGTTACATATCAATCAATAGTGAAATACTATCATTCGCCAGATGAGGTAATGGACCATCAGGGAAAAAATTCAGTCTACCAGAGACAATAGCTTTCTGAATTCAAGTATTCAAAGAATTAACATATTATTTTGCCCCCTTTTCTGATAGAAAATATAACCCCAAAGCTTACATATATTTTAAATTAATTTAAGGCCACTTTTCTTTTGAAGACACATACAATTTTTGCAAAGATCTATTTTACCTACTTATGCTTCTATAGAATACTCCAGAGGCTACTGTCCTGTCCTAGTAATTCTCTCAGTCCGAAAAAGTGAGAGTCTGTAATCATTTATTGAGATCTCACTCTTGGATGTGCATATTATTGTTCAGAGAGCTTAATGGATTTTACAGATCTAGATTTATTTGTATGATCCTAGGTGCTTCTCCTAATATGTTTTAAAAGACATTGCAGCATGCATCGTTGTGACCTTGTATGTAAAGAATGGCCTCAAGTAAGATGCAGAGTGTGTACTGGTTAAATCAGTCACTGTCTAGAATCTTTAGAAAGTATAACTATCATTACTGCCATAGCAATGAGTGCTCTGGGTTTGCTTATATTCTCAGATATCCTTTCAAGCACTCTCTATTTGTAGCTGATATTCTAAAGCCAGTGCCTGAGACGTCTTTGTTTTTATTGTGGCAATATATCTAAACTCTCTCTTTATCTTAAGTAATCCAGTACCTTTGAAAGATGATGCCAGGACTCTAAAAGAAAAACAATCTGATAAGATAACCGCTTACAGTGACATTTATATAATTGCCCCAGTCAGAACTTATTTCTAGCTACCTCTGTGCGATCTTGCTTCTGTGTTGTATCTAGGAAACAGGGAAGGCAAAAAGCTGCTTCTCTCTGGCTCCAATTTTCTGAACTGTTCATGTTTAATTAAAAGTGTTCTATCTAGTCTTCCTGTACTTACAGTCACAGACAGATGTAATTCATATTATCCCAATTTTCTCTTAAAGATAGTTATAGGGATTTATCATTAGAGAGAGGAGTCCCTGAGTGGCAGAAAGCAATAAGCACTTGGCTATAACTAGAGAGTTGGGAGTTTGAAGCCACCTAGAATAGCTCTGGTAGTGTAGTGCCTAAGGCACTTGACTGCTAACCAGAAGGCCGGCGGTTCAAACCCACCAGCCCCTCCTCAGAAGGATGGTTGGGTAATCTACTTCCGAAGTGATACTGCCTTGGAAACCCAAGGAGGGGTCGCTATGAGTCGAGTCCTGCTCGGTGGCACATAACAGCAACAACAAAGAGACACCTTGGAAGAAACTCTTGGTTATTTATTTCCAAGAGATCATAGCAATTGAAAACACTGTGGAGCAAAGTTCTAGTATGAAACATATTGGATTGTCATGAGTCAGAGTTAGATTGATGCCAGTAGGTTTGATTTTCTGCTTGGACATTAGAGTTAAAATTTTTAGACCCAGCAAAAGGCTTCATTACAATCAATAAAATTCCCCATGTTTGTGTTTGTCCTACTTGTCTATTATTGATGTCTCCCAATAAATAAGCAAGGTAAGGACAGACTTACTTGTGCTTATTTACTAATCTATAGTGAACAATTTAGGAGCTTGGAGGGAAGGTCGGGGAATTTATTTCTGTAGTGATACCATCTTGGAAACTCAAGGAGGGGTCTCTATGAGTTGGATACGACTCTAACAGCACTGAGTTTTTTTTTTTTTTTTTTTTTTTTAGGGAACAATTTCAGTTTTTCACCACATCAAAGATTCTGTTTCTATGACTGGCTGGCATCTGTCTCTCTCCCAATGCCATAGCACCTTTCTACAGAAACAGAACCTCTATTCAAATGTAATCCCTGACAGGGATGGAGTACCCAGAAACAAGATAAACACGGGATTTTCAGTGCTTACTTAGTAATTTGTAGCTAAAAAAACCAAAAACAGTGCCACTGAGTTGAATAGGACTGATAGTGACCGGTATTGGGTTTTCAAGGTAGTAAACCTTTATGCAAGTAGATTTCCTTATCTTCCTTCTTCACTCTGGCTGGTAAGTTTGAACTGCCAACCTTCTGGTTAGCAGTCAAATGCCTTAGGCACTGCACCACCAGAGCTCCTTAATTTGTAGTTAGTGAACAGAAATTGCTCACTACAGGTTATTAATGAAGCACAAGTAAGTTCATGCTTACCTTACTTACTGTATAATCTGCCTTTGCCCCCAGTGTTCTATTTTAACTGAAATTTTAATTTTACAAGCCAGTTGGGTTTACAAAAGATAGCAGCTGGCATGTCCCTCTAGACAGCCAGCAGGTATTATTATTATTATTTTCACCCTTAAAGGATTCGGCTAGAGGTTGTTGCCATGAATTCTCACCTGGGGATTTGATGCAGCCTTTTTATGTCCTTTTCACCAGTTTCATGATCTTTTCATTTTCTTGCTTCATGAACCTCGAGACTTTAGAGAAGTAAGGGTCTGCCTGCATCTTCTACCTTAAAACTAGTAAGACCCATCTCTGTATCACATGAACAATGGCCAGTAAGGGGAAAATTTTCAATGACATTTTAAGCATCTACTCAGACGGTGTTTCTTATATTCTTCCCAGTTCACTCTAATTTTGTTAAGATCTTGACACTTGGCTTTTTATATTAGTTTTATTCTTCTTATTTTTCCTTCAATAGCCTGTTTCTACAGCTCTCACAGGAGTCTGAGTCTACTTACCTCTGGCTCATCCATTCCTGGAAGCCTTAGAGAAGGGCTTTCATATCAGTCCCAATCTGAGATACAAAATTTAGCACCAATCTATATGATATCTGACCAGTGGCATGGCTTGTTGCACTGAGAACAGGGTTAAACAATATCTCCCCTTAAAATATTGGATCTTTGAAGAAAAAGCTGAAATGGAAAAAGGAAAAATTCACATGTATACACTAAGGTGATCTTCACTCCATCAGACTAAAAGTTATTCAAGTGGTGAATAACTCATGGTCCAACTTACAAATTGGACCAAGTGACATAGGCTATCTTATCTTTAACTTTTTCATCACTCATGGGACAAATAGTTCCCACCTATATTTTCTACCTCTGAGGTTAACTAAGGTCAGCAGTTTGAACCCACCAGGCACTCCACTGGAGAAAGATGAAGCAGTCTGCTTCCATAAAAATGTAAAGCCTTGAAAACCCTATGGGACAGTTCTACTCTGTCCTAAGGGGTTGCTATGAGTTAGAATTGACTTGATGGCAGTGGGTTTGAGTTACTTTGTTTTAGGATTAGTGGAAAGCTGCTATTCCCACTTTTAGTGCATGCTGTTATCTGATAGGGGGCCAGCATAATGGTGTGAATCTGAAGAAATAGGTCTCATCACAATACTCCCAGCACCAGACACTCAGAACATGTGCCCCACTATTTTTATCAAAATCCATATCACCTCATTTTTTTTCATTTCATTCAAAATGCTTTCCAGTACTGAAAATACATGGTTTTAATAAAAAAATTCAAAGTAGAAAATAATCTGGTCTTGAAAAGGTAAGGATCTTTTCTTGTGTTTTGGAAAAATAGAATGTTTTAGAAGTCCTTTAAACTTAACCAGACTAAGAATACAAAAACAAACAGAAATATCATTTGTAATTGAGGAGACTCTAACTCATGATGACTTCAATAGGGCTTTCAATGACTGATTTTTTAGAAAATAGATCACTAGGCTTTTCTTCCAAGGCACCGCTAGGCAGACTTGAACCATCAAGGAATTCATACAGTAACTCAGTGCCTACATGATGCATTTTCCACTGTAATGTTAATTCTCCAAGGACAGGGACTCTTAGTCAGCTTTGTATCCCAAATGTATAGAACACTGCTTGGCCTGTTTTGCGTGGTCAATACATATGTGTGGTAAGAATAATGAGCAAATGAATAAGTGCAAAAACAATATGTTATTATACATGATGATAAATACATTGTTATAATACTATTCATAACTATTAATTATTCACACTACTCGGAAGGAAGATGGGGCAATCTACTTCCGTAGTGATACTGCCTCAGAAACCCAAGGAGGGGTTGCTATGAGTCGGGGCTGACTTGACGGCACATAACAACAACAACAACAACAAGTTAAAGAAACTATGAAAACTGTGTAATCAGCCTGAAGTTATTAGCCTTATTTTCTTTTTAACTTTTATTGTGTTTTGGGTGCAAATTTACAGAGCAAAATTTGTTTTACATTCAACAGTTCATGTACATTTGATTTCACACCCCAGTTACCATCTCTGACCATAACAAACTCTCCTCCCCTTCCATCCCTGTGACACCTCTTCCCTGTGCCCTTAACTATGCACTCCTGTCTGTCCAGCTTCCCCTCTATGTGAATACTGCTCCTCTGGTGCCCCATGGCTGATTGCTCCACCAAGTATATCTCCCTATTGTAGGTGGATGCATCACTCTGGTATAGGTATTCTGCATGTAGGTCTTTCTACCATTGGGCTGAGAACCAAACCACGGGATTGAGCCCAATTCTAAGCCCAAAGGGTAACCCAGGGTCATAGTCTTGGGAACTTGACCAGACCCTATTCAACCAGTAATTTGGGTCATTTGTGTGTTTTTTAATTGTTTTCCACATTTTTCCTCTCATTCTATTCAGGATCTCCAGGTATGATCCCTTTCTGAGTGATTGGCATTGGTAACTGGTCACTATCTAATTCTTCTGGTCTTGGGGTCCATCATATCCTTAGACTAATTTTTTCCAGATGCCTTTGGTTTTCTTCACTCTTCTTTGCTTCAGATGAGAGGAGACCAATAGTTGGATCTTAGATAGTCGCTTGAAAGCTTTAAGATCCCAGTTGCTACTCACCAAAGTAGGTTATGGAACAAGATTTTTATGTACTATGTTGTGCCAATTGAGCTTGGTGTCCCACGAGACTATGGTCCTGAGTTGGCAGGCCTGGTGATTCTCTCTCTCGAGGAGTTTGTCTCTGAGAGGTTACCCCAACTCTGTCTTCTGTTGCTTCGGTAATGGGTGTGACTAACTTTGTAGCACAAGTCCGTATGTAAGATTATCTTCAGCTAAATCTATCTTTGGTCTAGGGTATATTCCTGTTCATCAACCCCCAGTTGATCTTCTCACTTACCTATGCCTGTATCTGTAGCCTGGTGTTTGGTGTTAGTGATAATGTAGTAATGTGCATAAACTATTATTTGCTTCTGTTGTCTATATTTATGTGCATGTTTCAGTGTCCTGCATTTCCCCATTATCATCATGCCATCACAGACTCTTACCCTACCATCCCTCCCCTTACTGACATCAACATGTGATCTCCAACTAGTCTGAAATTTTCCCTCCCTTTTCCTCCCATCCCTGGTAAGCTACAAAGTGAATTTCCTTCCCTAAGTAAACTTTTCTTGACTTTTTACAATGATAGGCTCATTCAGCATTTGTCCTTCTGCAATTGATTTCATTCACCAAAGTATCCTCCAAATTAATCCACATTGTGAGATGATTCATGTATTCTTCATTATTCTTTAATGTAGCATAGTATTTCATTGTGTGAATGTACCAAAGTTTGGTTATCCATTCATCTGTTGATGGGCATTTAGGTTGTTTCCATGTCTTTGCTATAATGAGTTGTGCTGTAATGAACATAGGTGTGCATATGTCTGTTTGTGCCCTGTCTCTCACCTCTTTAGGATATATTTCTAGTAATGGAATTGCTGATTGAAATGGTATTTCTATTTTCAGTTTTTTAAGGAAACACCATACCATTTTTAACAATGGTTGTACAATTTTGCAGTCCCACCGCAGTGTATGAGAGTTCCAATCTTTCCTCAAACTCATTAGCACTTGTTATCTTCTGTCTTGTTGAACTTTGCTATTATTGGTGGGGGGAGATGATATCTCATTGTTGTTTTGATTCACATCTCTCTAATGGCTGATGATCATGAGCATTTTCTCGTGTGTTTTTTGGCCACCAGTATATCATCTTTAGTGAAGTGTCTGTTCATGACCCTTGCTCATTTTTGAATTGGATTGTTTATTCATTGCTATGGAAATGAGATGTTGAAGTTTTCTATAAATTTTGGAGATGAGTCCTTTGAATCCTTTGTCAGATATGCCATAGCAAAAATTTTTTTTTTCTTTTTTTATTAGGATTTGGGTGAAGATTTACAGAGTAAATTCACTTTTCATACAGCAGTTCACATATACTTTGTCTCAT
>NW_006921735.1:5507210-5508859 GCF_000298275.1 Orycteropus afer afer
CCATGTGTTTACTTTTTTCTGTTGATTATCTTACTGTTGCTTTCTAATTTGATAGCACTGTGATTGGGGAAGATGTTTTGCAGTATTTCAAATTTTTTTTTTTTTTTTTAATTATTAAGTCTTGCTTCATGGCCTAATATATGATCTATTATGGAGAATATTCCATGTGCAGTGGAAAACAATGTATGTTGTGCTCTTGTTGGGTGAAGTGTTCTGTAGATGTCTATAAGGTCAAGTTGGTGGATTGTATTGTTCAGCTCTTCTGTGTCTTTGTTGAATTTTTTTCCAGTTGTTCCATCTTTCATTGAAAGCGGTATATTAAAGTCTCCTACTATCACTCCTCAGAAGGAAGGTTGGGCAATCCTACTTCCATAGTGATAACTGCCTTGGAAGCCCAAGGAGGGGTCACTAGGAGTCGGGGCCGACTCGATGGCAAATAACAACAACAACTATTACTGTGGAGTTATCTGTTTGGCTTTTCAATTCTGTTAAAGTCTGATTTATGTACTTTGGGGTTCTTTCACTATATCCATAGATATTTATTATGGTTATATCTTCTTGCTCAATTGGTTCTTTAATCACTATGTAATATCTTTCCTTGTCTCATAGGGTAGTTTTTGTCTTAAATTCAATCTGATCTGAAATTAATATTGCCACTGCTGCGCTTTTTTGGTTGCCATTTGCTTGATACATCTTTGTCCAATCTTTGATTTTTAGTCAACTTTTGTCTTTGTCTCTAAAGTGTGTCTCTTGTAGATAGTATATTGATGGGTTATGTTTTCTTACCCAGTCTGCAACTCTCCATCTCTTGAGTAGAGCATTTACTTCATTGACATTCAATGTAATTATTGACAAGTATGAATTGCTTGCTGTTATTTTGTTATGTGTTTTTTTCAAGGTGTTCCTGGTTTCTTTGTTCCATATAATTTTCTGTGGAGCTAATGAGCTCCACAGAATTGTTTATGAATTGTGCTATCATTTCCTTTGTTGCTGTTGTTTTAGTATTTGCTAAATATTTGTGCTTGTCCTCTTTTCTATTGTGATGTGAAGGTTTATCTTTTTTTTTTTTTTTTTTTTGAGGTTACCCTGTAATTTATAGTTTTCTTCCTGAGTTTAGAACGGTCCATTCTATCTTTCAACTCTCTGGACTTCCTCACCACTTAGAAGTTTGTAACTACACTATTTTTTTTTTCCACCTCTTTTTGGGTTGTAGTTGTCCTCAGTTGCCAACTGATGTCTCTCGTTCCCTGTTTACAATCTTGTAAGCTGATTTTACTTTGGATACCTCCATGGTTGTTTTGGTTTCTGGGTTATGTCATCTTGTGTATCAATGATCCATTGTTGTTTGCTATTATTGATTCCCTGTTCAAAGGAGTGCCTTTAGTATCTCTTGTAATATTCATCTGGCTTTAACAAATTTCCTTAAATTCTGGTTATTTGTAAATCTCCTAATTTCACCATCATATCTGAGGAACAATTTTGTTGGGTATATAAATCTTGGTTGGAAATGTTTCTATTTCAGGGTTTTATATGTACTATCAAATTCCCTTGTCTCTTGCATGGTTTTTGCTGAGAAATCAGAGCTTATTCTTATTGGTTGTCCTTTGTAGATAATTTTTTTCATGTTTCCTGTGTGGCTTTCAGGATTC
>NW_006921735.1:5509616-5517749 GCF_000298275.1 Orycteropus afer afer
GCTATGAGTCAGGTCTGATTCGAGGGCACATAACAACAACAACAACATCCTACTCCCTTGTTTCTACCACTTAATCTTGCTTCTTTGTATGAACAGTGATGGTCTGTTGTCTCCAAGACATTGTGATATTGTTGTATTTAGATCTCTGTTAGCTGTTTTTGAAGAGCAGTTAAGGGTGGGTCAGGCTCTTGATGGTGATTGTTTATCATTGGCCAGTTGGTGAAGAAGGAAGTGGTGGCTCTCACTCAGTAAATGGAGCTGCAAGAAGTGTGGGTGTGGTTGCATCTTATGGGCATGGCTGCTGTCTCCCACTTAATTAAACAAATACAACTATAAAATAAAACTATCAAAAAAGGAAGAGCAAGGAGACAAAAAACACACTGAATAAACACAGAGGAACAATCACCAAAAAAAGAAAAAAAGAGAAGAAAAGAAAGGCAAAAACAAAAGCAAACAAAAAACCCTGCACTCTCTGGGAAGGAGGCAATAAGAGAAAAGAGGTAGAGTAGGAGAATAGTGAGGAAAAAAATGGGGAAAATGCAAAGAGAAAAACAAGGAATGGGATTAACCTCAAGAAATGAAAAAATAGGAGCCAGGAACAGGGAGGGAACTTGGGTGGCACAGTGCCTAAGGCATTTCACTGCTAACCAGAAGGCTGGAGGTTCTAACCCCCCACTCCTTGGAAGGAAGATTGGGCGATCTACTTCTATAAAGATACTGCCTCAGAAACCCAAGGAGGAGTTGCTATTTGTCAAATAGACTCCACGACAGTAAGTTATTTATCTATTTATTTATTTAGGAACAGGGAAGAGAGAAAAAGCTGAAAACTAGAACTTAAGAAGGGAAAAATAAAGACTAATAATAAAAAGGGCAAACAAAAAAATAATAATAGTAATAATTTTAAAACAGGCAAATAAACTGAAAAAAAAAAAAATCTGGGCAGGGTGGGGTGGAGCCCCCAGGCTCCTTCAGAGCACACAGACTGGGATAGAATTCCTGCCAGCCCAGAGGGTGGGTGGGAGTGAGGGATGGTCATACTGCTGTTCACCATGAGGGTGTGGGGTATAAGAGTAACAAGGGGAATATCACACCTTTCCATTTGTTCGTGTTAGGAATGTCCTTGCAGTTCCTGGTAAGTGGAGGCTATTCTTAGGTCTCTGGAATCTGAGGGAATCCTATTGCTTTAAATATCCAATACTGTGGAACCGTTTGTAAATGTTCAAAATGGCTGTGCCTTCCAGACAGGCAAAAACCCACAGCTCAGCCCCTCTCCTTATTTTCTGCTTCCCCTTTATTCACCAGCCACCAGTGCAGTCCTCTGTACAGCCCCTGGCAAGCAGGGCCGATTTTTAGGTTAACTCTTAGGTCTGACACCACTTGGCTATATCCAACCTGTCTGTGCCATCAGGATCACTGACAGCCCACAGCTCCATATGTCTCCTTTTTTGGTGTCTTTAGAGTCTTTCTAATTGGAGTTTAGTCCACTTCTGTATCCTTCTTTTCAAAGCTCAGGCCTCCAAGATTGTCTTTTGTATCTGTGTTAATTGGTTATACTTTTCTTTGTTGAAGAGGGTCTGTGTAGTTTGTCTGCTTCTTCCATCATCTTACTGGAACTGTAGAGTAGGTTTTGAGGTCTGGGGTTGTGAGACCTCCTACTTTGCTTTTCTTTTTCAGAAGTGCTTTTCTTATATGAGGTCTCTTTCCTTTCCATATGAAATTAATAATCATTTTTTTTTCATATACTTAAAAAATGTTGATAGCAGCTGGATTGGGATTGTATTGAATGTATAGATTGATTTGGGTAATATTGACATTTTCACAATATTCATTGCACTGAATTTTCAAAACTATCTTACAAGATGTGAACTATTATTATTTTCATTTTGTTGTTGATATAAATTAAGCCTAAATGATATTAACTGGATTGCTTAAACTTTAGTACAGGATCTCACATACTGTAGGTGTTCTGATTAGTAAACATTTCTAGATGGAAAGAAATGAGGAAAGAAGGTCTAAAGAAACAAAGGAAGGAAGAAGGGAAGGAAGGCTCACAGATGTAGTAGTGACAGAGTAAGTGAATCAACACAGAAACACGGATCTATCTGATTTCAAAATCCTATCTCTTATTGCTGCTAGAGATGTACATTAAATTAATAAATATTTCTAGAGGCATATTATTTGTAAAAATACTGGGTACTGAGGTTATAATGGTATATAAAACAGAACTTCTACCCTCAAGGAGCTTCCAATTGAATTGGAAATGTCATCAGTCAATATGAGGAAGAAAATAAGTTGCAAATGTATTCCTATATTATGGAAAAAAAAAATGGTAAAATTAGACTTTTGAAGATCAAACATCATGGTTTCTTTCACAACTGAAATTAAATCACCATGCAGGGAAGTTGAGAAATCAGAAATAAGTGAAGGCTTTTTTGGTGTCCAGCAACTTTCCTCCCAATCTTTACTCTGTCTTTAAGGCAAGCTTATCTTCATCCATTTTAGTCACTCTGCTCTCTTAAAAATCTTCCTCTTTAGGTTTTTTTCTCTTAAAGAATTATATTATCAGTTATTGACAAATAATGTGAATTTGACTCATTGAGTTACTTCTTTCCAATGTGTAAGCATGCAGACTGAGTCTCTACTTTTGGAATTCAAGACATCAACAAGAAAATGGATGGGATATTTGGAAAAAAGAAGCACCTTTGAATATTACAGCAGACACATTATGCAAAGAGTTGTTGATCTTGCCTAATGTAAATAAATCTAAACTTAGTTGAGACTAACTCTCCTGTTGAGTTGATTCTGGTTCATAGCTAAACTATAAGACAGAGTAGAACTGCCCCATAGGGATTCCAAGAGTGTAAATCTTTATGGAAGATGATTGCCTCATCTTTCTCCTGTGGAGTAGTTGGTAGGTTCTAATTGCCTATCTTCTGGTTAGCAGCGAACCACTTTAACCACTGTACCACCAGTTCTCTTTAGTTGACATAATACCATCAAAAACCAAGGTTCATGGTTCAACAATTCAAATTTGTTATTCCTTTGATATTTAATTCTCAAATTCTTCTTTTTGTCTTAAAAATTCAATTTCTTGAGACATACTTTGTAAGAAATACTATAGACACTAAATAGATAACCAACGGTTGGGTATAAACTTCCATTAAATTTTATGTGTCTGTGAGAAGCTATGATGAAATTAAAGTCATAATGTAGAAGTAATTATTTTTTAACAATATATAAACCTATAATATTATTTTAATGCTTATAAAATATTTAATTACATGAGTGCATCTTAATTTTAGTCCTCAATTTAGCCTCACTTAAATTCTTTTCATATTATTGTTTTCACAAGTAATGCTGAAATGAATATCCTATAGATAAAGCTATGACATTCATCTGATTATTTCAACATAAATTCCTAAAAGTAATTATCTGTACTCTTTAGGTAACATTTCTGGAAATCTAAAATTATTTCCAAATTTTATTTTAGGATACATTAAAATTACAACTGTATTTCAAAATAAATTTACTTATTTTAAAAATCATGTGTCAAATTACCTATGAATCCCGTGGTGTAGTAAATTACCTGGTATGGCTTTTCTAAGTCTTTGTAAACCCCGTGGTGGAATTTACCATGAGCAGCTGAGTAACTCCTGATTGTTAAAGTTATCTACCTGGTGTATTTTTGTTGAGAGTTGCAGGAATCAATCTTCTGGAAAGTTCACTATTTCTCAGAGCCCTGATGTTGGGATTGGTTAGTTTGACCACTCTGCCAGGCTCAAAAGAAGCCTTCTAGATGTAGAAGGAGTCTTTCTGATTGCTGACTGAGAAAGATGTGCTTCTGAGAGAAGAAACACACTCTTGAGAGACACACAATTGCTGAGAGAGAAACGCAGGAGGCACATGCTGCTAAGAGAGAGACTGCTGACTGCTAAGTGAGAGCTGTCTGTGAGAGACATTGCATTTCTGAACTTGAATTGTAGACTGTTGCTTCCCATAATCTGTGAGTTCTATGTGGCCACTGCAGCAAATTATCGAACCCAGCAGAGAGGTGGTGGGTACTGCAAGAGGAACAATTAGTGTCAGGGTTGGTGAAAGGGCTGGAGGGAGGCAGCATGTCTGGCCTTGCAGGAATAAGTCTTGAGCTACTGATGGTCATTCTGTCTTCCTCTTGTGGAGTTAGATGGGGTCAGAAGATAGGGCCTCTTTGTCCCTTTGGCAGTTCGTATCAGAGAGGTGGGATTCGTTGCAGTGGCCCCAGACTGATACAAGCAAGGGATTTCATAAAAGGAAGAAGGAAAGGGCCTGGGAAGGGAAATTTTGGATTATTAGATAGTTACTTTGGTTGGTGTTACCTCTTAAAGCAAATTATTGATCCAGAGGCTAGAGATTTTGGTTATACCCAACCAAAAGCCCAAGGCCATATACATAGACTGGGAAGAAAATCAAGGTGAAGAGATGAAACTGGAAAGTCTTTAAAAGTATTATATGTTTTGGCTCATGTGTTTATCTGAATGTACTATGGATACTAAATATACTATGGGTAATGAATGTTCTCTTGCCTGCTTGTACATTAGAAATGATTATGGGGCATGGATAACGGAGAATGTGTAAGTTCGCCTTCAGCTGATACTTGATTGGATATGTTAAAGGGGAAATAATAGAATTTGCCCAGCAGAAACACAGGCTTTTATTTCAAGCCCTGTGTGTAGAATATTAGGGGCTTGGGTAGAAAACCTGAACCCCACCCAGAACTACTGAGGGAACAAAAGATTTGCATTTGAGGAAAGGACCTGAAGGGGGGGAAAAAAAAAAAAAATGACTGTTTGGCTTTTTGAATTTCTAGCAAGCAGATAGGCTTTGAGTACATCAAGACAGGAAAGTCACAGTCCATGAGAGAAACCCCTTCCAGGACAGAAAGTTAAAGGAAGCCAGAGAGTAGTAGGCTTGGATGTTACTCGCTTGTGACCAGCTGGGTCCACTTGAGTGGAAATGGGGGAAGTGTAGCAAAGAAGAAATGGGCTGAGTTTGGTACTCTTTGACCTAGGCCATGGAGGCTGGGATGAGAGGAAGGGATGGCTGATCTGAAATGCAAGGAGTTGTGAACCTATGGGCATTGAAATAGTCCTTGAGGCCTGAGGATGTGAGAGAAAGTGCTGGCTGGTCTGAAATGAAGGGAAGATGTGACTCCCAAACTTGGCAGCTGGTATCCATGATTTAGCTGGGATGGCTGTAACTGAGCTGACCAGAACATGACCAAACAAAGACGGAGATGTTTGATTGACACTGAGGTGGTATTAAGTTGCTGCAATTTGATGGCTTGTGCTGGGCTGGACTTTGCTTGTTTATGGATGCAGATGCCCAAAGTTTCTAAGCAGAACAGAAGATTCTTCAGTGAGAAAGGAACATGCTTGTCTCCTCACATTGGTTTGATAGGGATGGTCAAATTAAAAACTGACTATCTAAAATGGGGGAAGATAAAGTCATGAAGTGGCTGGCTTACACACTTTCATGGGTGTGGTTATTCTTAAACTGATGGTGAAGGAGATGTTAATTTTTGGAGTATAAAATAGATAATGGCTAGAAAAGGCAGGGGGTGGCTTGTGGTGCAGTAAATTACTTGGTATGGCTTTTCTAGCGATAAGTCTTTGTAAACCAGCTGAGTAGCTCCTGATTGTTAAAGTTATCCACCTGGAGTATTTCTGTTGAGAGTGACGTGAAGCAATCTTCTGGAAAATTCATTTTCTCTCAGATTTATAGAATCTGATGTTGGGATTGGTTAGTTTGGCCACTCTGCCAGGCTCAAAAGAAGCCTTCCTGGAGGCAGAAGGAGTCTCTCTGACTGCTGACTAAGATGTGCTGCTGAGAGAAATGTGCTCCTGAGAGACATGCACTTGCTGAGAGAGAGACTAGAGACACATGCTGCTGAGAGAGATACTGCTGGCTGCTAAGTGAGACAGCTGGCTGTGAGAGACTGAGTGCACTTCTGAACTTGAATTGTAGCCTGTTGCTTCCCTAATAAACCCCATAATCTGAGAGTTCTGTGTGATCACTGCACCAGATTATTGATCCCAGCAGAGAGGTGGTGGGTGCTGCGAGAGGAACAGTTGGTATCAGGGTTGGTGAAAGGGCTAGAGGGAGGCAGCATGTCTGACCTTGCAGAAATAAGCCTTGAGCTACTGATGGTGATTCTGTCTTTCTCTTGTGGGGCTAGAGGGGGTCAGAAGGTGGGGCCTCCCTGCCCCTTTGGCAAATGCATATTCATATATAAACACACACATATATAGTTACGTGTACTCACATATATGCACAAAAAATTAGTTAGGTGTTTTCTCAAACTTTTCTGGTCAATTTTTCCAAGGTATGAACTTAATGTCCTATAAGATCACTGCCTTTGCCTCTGCAAAATTCAAATAAGTAGTCCTGTCATCTGGCTCATAAAAAAAAAAAAAAAAAAAAATCAGATATTTGGAGAATGAATGAATGAAGATATGAATACATGAATTGTGTTCATACTAACATGGTGGTGAGGAATTTATATCGTTTTGCGTTTCTTTCTCTCTACCACTCCTACATTCATTCCCATCAGCGTATGCCACTATTTTCACATGAATAACTTATAAGATAAAGAATTTGAGGGCTATTTTCTTCCCCGTTGAAAACTCTATATTGCTCCACTGATGGAATATCAGTAGCAAAAAATTACTGCTATTGAAATCTTATATTGAAACTATCAGACCTCTCTGTTGGGATGATATCTGGTATCATTATGCTGGATATTTTATGTCTGCTCTGCTTAAGAGTTTCTATCTAAAGATTTTTAAGTTCATTTTATATTAAAGAGGATTTTAGATAGAACCTCTGACCTCTTCTGTAAGAAAAAAAGTATGTATGATCGCAACCTTTATGATACTTTCAAAAGGTCCAACATATGAACAGCCTGCACAGCACTTAGAATTCTTTCTGACAGTGTCAGATGAGAAAACTAAGCTGTGGCTCTAGGAGGATGAGCCTCATGATTTCAAAGTCTGTCTCCTTGGCCCTTGAATTTAAGGCCTCTCACTCTGAGAAATAGTTCATTTTTCCTTTGTGCCTCTCAGAATCTAAACTGTCAAACTTGCACTCACTGTACAACTGTCCTTGCTTATTTTGTTTGTGTTTTGTTATCAAAGAACTAGTTACATGTTTATTGGAAGGTGGCACAATAGAAAGTGAATCCTTAGCCTGGATGTAAATAAACCATGTATTCTTTCCCCTTTCCTCTTCTTGACTTTTTAGATGAGTGTCAAGATTTTTAACACTCTGTTAAGGAAGTTATAAATTGTTGGCTCGTATTTAACTCTGTCTCTTGAAGAAAATGTACTTTCAGAATCAAATCAAGTTCATTTCAGAGGAGTATCAGACAGCAGGAGAAATCCATATGAGAATCCAAGAAGTAAATAAGAATGTAGACATGAAAAGAAGGAACAAATTTTCACAGAGATATGATGACATATTTGAAGTGATTTATCTTCAAGATTATAATTTTTTTGTTGTTGTTCTATTTGAGCACATACTTATTTTTTTTTTCCCCATGAATGAAGACAGGAGAAAATTGTTACACTGTACTCCAGGAAGTTAGTGCCACAGAATGGTACAATGTAAGAAACTTGGTGGAAGTGTTCAACTTTTTGGTTTTTTCCTTCCTTATATATAAACTGATGGTGTTAGCTGCCATCAGGTCAGTCTCTGATTCATGGTGACTCCATGAATAATGAGATCTAACTGTTATAATCCATAAGGTTTTCACTGGCTGATTTTTTGGAAGTAGATCACCAGGACTTTCTTCCTAATCAATCTTAGTCTGGAAGCTTCCCTGAAACCTACTCAGCATCACAGCAAGCAACACACAAGCCCCCACCAACTTATGAACGGTGGCTGCATTTCAGATTCGTTGTCTGGAAATCTAACCTGAGTATCCCACATGGAAGGAGGGAATTCTCCCATTGAAGCACCTGTGTCTTTACATATAACCAATTTTTCCATATTTGTATGGGCCAATCATTTGATTAAGAAAAAGTTATGGGTTCTATTTCCAACAGATTTTATATTTCACTATTTATGACTTTGAAAATTTCATTTAAGGTCTTTCAA
>NW_006921735.1:5525585-5536785 GCF_000298275.1 Orycteropus afer afer
TTAATTGGTTTCCCTTTTCTTTGTTGAAGAGGGTCTGTGCAATCCTTCTGCCTAGTCCGCCATCTTGCCCCGCCTCTCCTCACAGCATCATTTTTTCCTCAAGATTGAAAGATGCTGGCTTTTTAAAATATATGACCGTTCATCCTGTGGTGGCCTGCCTTGCCAATTTGAAGGTCACAAGATCCTAGCATGCTAATGCTGCAACTCATTAATACCTTATGGGACAGTAAGAAAGCTGGTGATTGTTCAGACCATATGGAATTGTATTCATTGTGAAATGTAGGACAAGGAATATTATACACTCTATTTCTGTCATCCTATTGTTCTAAAGAGCTTTTGCTTGGTAAAATTAAAATAAAGACTTTTTATTTTTGTTGTTATGTGCCGTCAAGTCAAACCGGACTCATAGCGACCCCTCCTTGTGTTTCTGAGGCAGTATCACTACGGAAGTAGGATTTCCCAATCTTCCTTCCGAGGAGTGGCTGGTGGGTTTAAACCGCCAGCCGTCTGGTTAGCAGGCAAGTGTCTTAGCCACTATGCTACCAGAGCTCCCAAAATAAAGACTAAAAATTAAAAAAAAAAAAAAAGTGTTGTTTAGAAGTGTCCAAGTGGGGTACTTTTTAAGAAAAATGTTTATATTGCAAGGAGAATCATGATCTAAACTTTTAAAACGTCTTTTCTCTTCAACTGATTACTGAATCACACTGGTTTTATCTCAAAAATATCTTTCCAATCACATTGCCAATATAGGCCCTCAACAGTTCCTACTGGGATTGATGCAAGAGCTTACCCCCTGTGCTTCTACCCTCATCCCTGTACACTTATGCCAGTGTTTATTTATGAACAAATCGTAAAATGTGCTTTATATTTTAGCACAAACACCTGTATTTAGACTAATTTCCTCTCCTTACCAACTCCCATCGCCTGACACAAGATAAAAGGTCCCAGCAAGGGGTGTTCCTGGGGTGCAAATTGTTAACACACTCAGCTGCTAACCTAAAGGTTAATAGTTTGAGTCCACCCAGAGACACCTCGAAAAAAAGGTTGGTGATCTACTTCCAAAAAATTAACCTAGGAACCCTATGGAGCACAGTTTCACTTTGGTACACATGGGGTCATCATGAATCAGAATTCATTTCATGGCAACTGATTTCACTAGTCTGCTAGTAATTAAATCACTGATTTGGCATGATTTGCAGAATTCTTTCTTTCTTGGGATCATATTTTATCACATGACAAATTCTCATTTTTTTCTTTTTCAATTGGCAATTTTACTACTCACCCTTTAGAACATAGCTCAAATATTGGAAGGACAATTTTACAAGATTTCATCTATGGAGAATACTACCAACTCAATTTTAGCATTTGCCTCCAGATAATATTTTTTTCCTCTTTTTATTTTGTGACTTTGATAATTTTGTAACTTAGATAATGTAGCCATGTATTGATTTCCTAGGGCTTTCTTTAAAAAAGTATCTCAAATTGGGTCATTTAGACAACAGAAACATATTATCTTCAAGGCTAGAGGCTAGTAGTCTGAATTCAGGGTGTTCACAAGGTCATGCTTTTCTTGAAATTTCCAGGGGAAGATCCTTTCTTGTCTCCCTCACTGTCTAGCCCAAAGTATATCTTGGGATGTTGATACACATTTACATGATCATCTTTCCCCAGTCTATCTCTCTGTGTCTCTTGTGTTGTTTATAAGTACATAACACTGATCAGATTAAAAAGCCCTGGTGACACAATGGTTAAGTATTAGCAATCGGTTGCTAACTGAAAGGCAGGCAGTTTGAACCGACCTGTCAACTGTATGAGAGAAAGATGTGTTTATCTGCTTCCAGAAGGATTACGGTCTAGAAACCTCTATGGGACAGATCTACTCTGTCACATGGGGTTGATATGATTTAAAAATGGACACAATGGTACCTGACAACAATAGCATGACTAGATTAGGATCCATCCTACTCTGATGTGACCTTATATTAACTTAATTAATAACATCTATAAGAACACTTTTTCCAAACGAGGCCATATTTACAGACATTAGAGGTTAGGACTTCAACATATCATTTTGGAATGGGCACAAATCAATCCATAACATATAGGTTAATATTTTATCACCTAACTGAAGTATTAATTTTTCTCTTTTCAACTAAAAATATTTCTATTAACGCTCTAGGACCCAACTCAAATATTATGAGAACAGTTTTGTAAGATTTTATCCAAGGGCACGTATCACCAACTCCATTTTAGCACTAGTTCAATTTTCTTTTGTGACATTAGTAGCTACTTAGATAATGTGGCTTTCAAATAATTCCTGGTTCTAGAGGAAATATTCTAATATTAGTACCCTTTTGAAGTGATACACACATACATCTCTGCCTCAGGCACATGGAATTATTTTGAACAAGATACAATAAGCATGATGTATAAAATAAAAAATAATATGTGTTCCAATTAAAACCTTTTTGAAAGACAGAGTTAAAAAATTGAAAAAAAAAAAAAAAGCCACTGACTTGGAGAAAATACATAAAAAATCATGCATGCAAAATTGTTGAGCTTATACCCCCATAGAGACTATCGCTACCTCTTTTTGATGTCACTGTGCTTCTTCAGTACCATTCCCAATGGCTATGATGTCCTATCTCCTTGTTCACCCAGTCAACACTATTCCGGGACATTATATCTGACAGTCAAGGCAGAGTCAAGTATGTCATATCTCAGGCACTTAGAACACTCTTGTCTTGCATATAAAAAATAAATAATTCCTCTGATAATTTTTAATTGAAATGTGTTATTCATTGAGGGAGCTCTGGTGGCTTAGTACCTAAGACATTTTGACTGCTAATGAGAAGGATGGTGGTTCAAACCCACCAGCCATTCCTTGGAAGGAAGATTGGGCAATCTACTTCTATAGTGATACCGCCTCGAAAACCCAAGGAGGGGTTGCTATGAGTCTGATCCTACTCCATGGCAGTGAGTTTGGATTTTTTGGTTTTGGTATCCACTGAGGCCTATGGTATATTATAATCTTCATGTTGTGTCAGGAACACCAGTGGGAGGGGGGAATTGATTACTATGTTAGGTGAATATATAAACCAATTAATTGTATAAATTGTAGCAGTGCAAGCATTTTGTAGAAGTCATAGCACTGAGCAACATTTTAAAACACTGAATACAAGTCATGATAATAAAGGATTTAGACCCATCTTCATGAAAAAGGGCAATACAACAATAGAAGTTGAGCACAGATTATGAAATTATTTCTACTATGTTTTAAGGGAAATGTTAGCTTTTCTAATAACAGCAAACGTTTTTGTCTCTATTTTGAATACATATAAATATATATAACATATGCATATGCAGGTCTTTGTTCTTCACTATTTTTAATGTTTTGTGTCCATAAATAATTCTAATATATTGTTCATCGGGGTACAGATTTGCATAATGCATAAAACTATAAACTCTGGAAGGACACTGTCTATGTTCAAATCTGGCTTTGCCATTTAAGGCATGATTTTTTCAAGTGTACAAATGCTCATTGATATAATTTTATTATCTGTGAATAATAATAACACCTCCACCACAGTATACTATTAAGATTAAATTAAATAATATACAAACCTAACTAAAACAATTTTGAAAAGTAAGAACAAGCTTGGAGGATTTATCTGATAAAGCTACAGTGTGAAACAAAATTGAATGATCCTAAATAAAATTACACTTATACAATCAAATAATTTTTGGCAAAGGATAAAAGACAACACAATAGGAAAAATATATTCATTTAATAAGTAGTGCTGAAATAATTAAATATCTGTAAAGCAAAAAAAATAAATCTTCACTCATACCCCACAATACATACAAAAATTTACTTGAAATTTATCACAGACTTAAACATAAAAGTAAGAACTATTAAACACTTAGAAGAAAACATAAGAGAACACCCTTATGATGTTGAATTAGGAAAAACTATTTTGAACAAGATACAATAAGCATGAAATATAAAATAAAAAATAATCTGTGTTCCAATTAAAACCTTTTTGAAAGACACAGTTAAAAAATTAAAAAAAAAAAAACAAGCCACTGACTTGGAGAAAATACATAAAAAAATATGCATGCAAAATTGATGAGCTTGTATCCCCATAAAGGCTATCTCTACCTCTATTAATATTTATATATGCTGCAAATATAGCCATGAATGTGGCAGAGTATAAAGGGGACAAAGTTATGAAAACTTCTCAGTCATAACCTAACACCTTGAGGGAATGAGTCACTGGGTATGGTGCCCACGATGAAGGTTTGGGGATACATTAGGCCAACTGGCATAGCATGGTCCACAAAGATAACATTCTACATTCTATTTTGGTAAGTGGTGATTGAGGTCTTGAAAGCTTGTGAGCAGCCTTCTAAAGTGCAACTATTGGTCTTTCCCTGTCTGGAGCAAAGAAGAGTGAAGAAAATCAAAGACCCAGGAAATGATTAGTCTGAAAGACTAATGGAGCAAATGATCCCCTCCACAACCCTGAGACCAGAAAAATTAGATGGTTTCTGAGTACTGTTGCTGATCACTCTGAAAGGGATCACAATAAAAGGTCCTGGACATAGTGGATAAAAAAATGGATGCAATTTTTGACCAATAAATTTAAAATTAAAATAATTTTGCCATTGTTAAGATAAATACCCACCATGTTTGTTGAACTGTGGTGGCTTGTGTGTGTCACAATGATGCTGGAATCTACACCACCAGTATTTCAAATACCAGTGGGGTCACACATGGTGGGCAAGTTTCAATGGTGCTTACAGACAAAGACAGACTAGGAAGAAGGACATACTTATCCACTTCAGAAAAAAATGGCCACTGAAAACCTTATGAATACAAGTGAAACACTGTCTGATACAATGCTGGAAAACTTTATGAATAGCACTGAAGCATTGTCGGATATGCTGTTGGAAGATGAGGCTCTCAGGTAGAAAATAAAAAAAAGAGAAACCTAACTGACTCCCATTGAGTTGATCCCAACTCATAGCAACCCCCTTTGGGTTTCCAAGGTGGTAAATCTTTATGGAAGTAGATTGCCTAGTCTTCCTTCCATGGAGTGGCTGGTGTGTTTGAACTGCCAACCTTCTGATTAGTCAGATGTCTTAGGTACTACCCCACCAGAGCTTCTACTTAGGTTAGAAGGGACTCAAAATACAAATGGCGAAGAGCTGCCCCCTCAAAGTATGGTCAACTATAATGGAGTAGATGGAGTAAAGCTTTTGAGGCTATCATTTGCAATGGGACATGGCTCAAAATGAGAAGAAACCACTTCAAACATCCATTAATAATCAAAACGTGAGATGTAGGAAGTAAGAATCTATGAAAATTAGAAGTTGTAAGAAATGAAATGGAATGCATAAAGATCAATATCCTAGGCATTAGTGAACTGAAATGGACTGATAGTGGCCATTTGGAATAAGACAGTAATATGGTCTACCATGCCAGGAAAGGCAAATTGAAGAGGAATGGTGATTTATTCATGGTCACAAAGAAAATTTTGAAATCTATCTTGAAGTACAATGCTGTCAGTGATAAGATAATATCCATACACCTATGAAGAAGATAAATTAATACTACAATTATTCAAATTTATGTACTGATCTCGAAGAGAAAAATGAAGAAATTGAGGATTTTCACCAAGTTCTACATACTGAAATTGACCAAATATGCAATCAAGATTCATTTATAATTATTGGTGCTTGGAATGTAAAACTTGGAAGTAAAGAATCATAAGTACTTGGAAAATATGGCCTTAGTGACAGAAATGATTCCAAAAATCTCATGATAGAATTTTGTAAGCCCAATGACTTATTCATTGTGAATACAGTTTGCCCACAACATAAAATGTGACCACATTTGTGGACCTCACCAGATATACAGGAATCAAATTGGCTTCATTTGTGGAAAGAGATGATGGAGAAGCTCACTATCATTAGTCAGAATAAGACCAGGAGCTGACTGTAGAACAGACCTTTAATAGTTCATATGCAGGTTGAAGGTTAAGAAAATTAAAACAAGTCCACAAGATCCAAAATACCACATTGACTATATCCCACTTGAATTTAGAGAACATCTGAGGAATAGATTTGATTCACTGAGTACCGATGACCTAAGACCAGACAAGTTTGGGGATGACATCAAGGACCTCATACATGAAGAAAGTAAAAGGTGATTAAAAACACAGGAAAGGAAGAAAAGACCAAAATGAATGTCCGAAGAAACCCTTAAACTTGCTCATGAAAGGAGAGTAGCTAAAATAAATGGAAGAAATGATGAAGCAAAAGAGTTGAATAGTAGATTTCAAAAGGTGGTTCAAGAAGAAAAGTAAGGTATTATAATGAAATGTACAAAGACCTGGAGTTAGAAAACCAAAAGGGAAGGATGCATTTGACATTTATGAAACTGAAAGAACTGAAGGAAAATAGCAGGCCTCAAGTTGTAATACTGAAGGATTCTATGGGCAAAATATTGAACAATGTAAGGAGCATCAAAAGAAGACGGAAGGAATACAGACTCACTCTACCAAAAATCTTAGTCTATCTTCAGTCATTTCAGGAGTTAGCATATAATCAAAAGCTGATGGTATTGAGGGAAGAAGTACAACACATTGAAGGAACTGATGAAAAAAAAAAGATTCCAGGAATTGATGGAATATCCATTTAAATAAGCAAACAGATGCAACACTGGAAGACCTAACCTCTTTATTACAAGAAACTTTGAAGACAGATACCTGGCCAACCAACTGGAAGAGATCCATATTTACACCCATTCCAAAGAAAGGTGATCAAACAGAAGCAGAAATTACTGAACAATATCATTAATATCACACACAATTAAGTAAACTTTTGCTAAAAATAATTCAAAAGTTATAGCAGTACATAGACAGGAACTGCCAGAAATTCAAGCCAGATTCCAAAGAAGACATAGAATGAGGGATATCAATGCTAATTTCAGATGGATCATGACTGAAAGAAGAGAATATCAGAAAGATGTTTACCTGCAACTTATCAAATATACAAAGGTATTTGACTGTGTGGGTCATAACAAATTATGTATAACATTGTGAAGCATGGAAATTCCAGAACCATTAATTGTGCTCATGAGGATCCTGTACCTAGACAAAGAAGAAGTCATAAGAACAAAAAAGAGGATAGTGTCTAATTAAAAATAGGGAAGGGTGTGCATCAGGGTTGTATCCTTTCACCATACTTGTTAAATCTGTATGCTGAGCAAATAATCTGAGAAACTGGACCATATGAAGAAGAATAAAGCATCAGATTTGATGAGAGACTCATTAACAACATGCAATATGCAGATGACACAATCTTGTTGCTGAAACTGCAGTTGACTTAAAGCACTTCCTGATGAAGATCAAAGACTATAGCCATCAGTATAGATTGTACCTCAACATAAAACAAAGATCCTCTCAACTATGTCAATAAGCATTATCATGATAAATGGAGAAAAGATTCAAGTTGTCAAGGATTTCATTTTACTTGGATCACCAATCAATGCATATGGAGGAAGTAGTCAAGAAATCAAATGACATATTGCATTGGGCAAATCTGGTACAAAAAACTTCTTTAAATAAAATTCTTTAAATAAATATTAAAGAACAAAGATGTCACTTTGAAGACTATGGTGTTCCTGAACCCAGCCATGGTGTTTTTAATAGCTTCAAATGCATCTGAGAGTTGGAAAATGAATAAAGAAGATCAAAAAGAAATTGATGCATTTGAATTCTGGTGTTTGCAAAGAATATCAAAAATACTATAGACAGTCAGAAGAATGAACAAATTTGTCCTGGGAGAAGTGTATCCGGATGTTACTTAGAAGTAAGAATTGCCAGACTTCATCTCACAAACTTTGGTCATGTTGTCAAAAGGGATCAGTCGCTGGAGAAGGATATCATGCTTAGTAAATTAGAGGTCCAGCAAGAAAGGAGAAGGTCGTCAATGAGATGGGTTGACACAGTGGTCTCAAACATAGCAGCAAATATGAGGATGGCACAGGACCAGGCAATATTTCTTTCAGTTATACATAGGGTCACTATGAGTCTGATTCAATAGAACAGCAACTAACAACAAAAACAACTAGATAAATACAAGAAAAATTACATATAAAGTCATGATTTCCTGTTACAAGGTCTGGAATTTTGGGGTCCAATTCATCATAACAAGAGTTGGCTGGGCTCAGTTTAGATGGAGATATTATGCAGTTTATCACAGTCATCACATCTTCCTGTTTAGCTCTACCATTATATCTAGCCTATTATATTCATTTATACCATTTGTCTGACACCAGTAGGAATGTGAGTTTGTGGTCACCAATTCAGAAAAGAAATGCATTGGCTCTATTATGGAAAACTTCACACACAAGAAGCTCCAATGAGTTCTTTTTTTCTATTGAATAACCAATTCAATTCTATTGAATAACCAATTCAATTCTATTGAATAACCAATTCAATTCTATTGAATAACCAACTCTATGTTATGTTACATGCCGTTGAGTTGGACTCGACTCATAGTGACCCTTCCTTGAGTTTCCAAGGTGGTATCACTACCAAAGTAGATTGCCCAACCTTCCTTTTGAGGAGTGGCTGGTGGATTTGAACCTCCAGCCTTCTGATGAGCAGTCAAGTGCCTTAGGCACTATGCTACCAGAGCTCCTGCCAACTCTATTGAATAACCAATATTTTTGAGTTAGTACCATTATAAATAATGGGACTGCAGTGATTATTATTGTCGTTGTGAGCCATTGAGTCAGACCCGACTCTTAGAGACCCCTCCTTGGGTTTCCAAGGCAGTATCACTATGGAAGTAGATTGCCCAACCTTCCTTCCAAGGAGTGCCTGGTGGGTTTGAACCACCAGCCTTCTGGTTAGCAGTCAAGTACCTTAGGCACTATGCTACCAGAGCTCCTACATTGATGATAAGAATCACCAAAGTCTTTATATTACAGAAATAAGTAGAAAATAACCAAGAAAATGAAAATGTGAACAGGTAGTTTCTGGTAATTCTAAGTACTATGAAAAGAATGAGAAAAATGTGAGGACAGTGGGGGAGGAGATTAGTATTTGGGAATGAGATCCTAGAGATGAGATTATCAGAGAAACCTCTGTGAGAAGCCATTTGAACTGAGACCTGAATGATAACCAATAGTCTGTTAGTCAAAGAACCACAGAAAGATTATATCAAGCAGAGGACATAGCAAGTGCAAATAACCTCCAAAAAAATATTTTGGAATGTTTGAGGACCAAAAAGATGATTGGGATGGCAAGAATAAAGTGATTCAGGGAAACAGCAATATCTGATGAAGTTGGACAAGTAGGCAAGATTCATATTGAGTAAGGCTTTGTGGGCCATATGTTCCTGAGAATCTCTCAAATTTCCCTGGGAGTGTAAACTTTTTTTTTTTTTTTTTTTAAGAAAAAAAAGAAAAGGAAAAAAACCTTTTCCTCTGTTAGTTTCTTAAAAAAAAAAAAAAAAAGGCTGATTGTTGCTAATGTGAAATGGATGTTCAATAATGCTATAGGCAGATCAAAGATCATAGGTTTAACTAATGGAGGGACATGATAAGCATATGAATATAATAGATTTTTAGGTGTGCAATTGCTTCTGTTCAGAGTCTTCTATTCTTCCATTTTGTTTTTTTCAATATGTACTGAAAGTTACTTAATTTATGAACCTGAGGAAGTAGACAGACTGATGTTCAACTCTTAATAATGTGAACTTTTTAAGCATATATTTCATTCAAGTCACATGGCAAAAATGAAATGCCCTATTTTCTGAATATGAATATTTTGAGGAAAATTGAGCTTTCTCTTATTGTCATCAAACCACCTACAATAACAAACACACAGAGTAGTTAACATACATACATATACTTTCTTCAAAACCTCAAGTTCCATATACTGTGAAAATTTCCTTTCTCTAATAGCAATTCAAAACTATTAGGTATTAGCATTTTCTTCACCAACCTCAACAAGTTAACCTGATTTTTTCAGTCAAAAAACTTTGAGTTAAACAAAAAATTAAATCTTGGTCTGTACCTTGCGTGGGGAGCACATATGTGGGAGGACAGCTTTCTTAATTAAGGAAACACCATGTCACAAATAATCAGAGCTGAGCTCTTTGAAATTTTCCCTCACATGCCAGCATAATATTAAACCAGCAGCAAATTTTCTGCATTCTGCATAATGCTCTGGTAATTAACCTTATAAACTTATTTTCTGAACAACTCTTATAGTTTGATAAATGCAGTTAAAGGCAAAATCCAGCAAGGTTATTGAATAGCAATCAGTGCATCCAGAATGAAAAATAACCCACCTTCTTCTGAAATAAGGTATGAATAGACTTTACCTTTGTAATTAATGTAGCTGCATTTTGCATGGAGACTGGGTATTTTTCATTTAAAGCCCATGTGTTAATTTTCTTTCTTATATAAGCCAACACCTTGACTCTTTCATAAGACCTTTGGCATCTCCTTCTGTTCGGTCTTGGGTTTCTGCCAATGCACAACTATTCTGTATTTGGACTTTCACACTGGGATTAGGGAATAAAGGTTCATCAGAAACATTCATTTTTGTTTTCAATTAGGTACAGATTAAAAGAAGCCATATAAAAACCAAATACAACTCCTATTAACAAAGCTATGCCAAATATTTAGTGAAAGACAAAACAAACAAGCAAACAAACAAAAAAAAAAAACGTCTCTGCGGTGGAGTTGGATACGACTCATAGTGATCCCTCCTTGGTTTTCCGAGGGGGTATCACTACAGAAGTAGATTGCCCAATCTTCCTTCAGAGGAGTGGCTAATGAGTTTGAACTACCAGCCTTCTGGTTAGCAGTCAAGTGCCTTAGTCACTATGCCAACAGAGTGAAAGTCAGGTACCCAAAAAGTCTGCATTAACAAAAGCTAAAGATAAAACTATTGTAAATGATGGTTAAGACCAAGCAACAGCAAATGGATGTTTTGCAACAATCCTCTCAAATCACAGCGATTTGAAACCTAGGAGCTCTGGTAGCGTAGTGCCTAAGGCACTTGACTGCTAACTAGAAGGCTGGTGGTTCAAACCCACCAGCCACTCGTCGGAAGGAAGTTTGGGTGATCTACTTCCATAGCAATACTGCCTCGGAAACCCAAGGAGGGGTCAC
>NW_006921735.1:5537025-5548175 GCF_000298275.1 Orycteropus afer afer
TTTTTTTTTTTTTTTTAATGCAAATTAAGGAGTCTGAGTGTGTTTGTGTATGCACATGTGTATGTGTGTATTTCACTGCTTAGCTCAATTTCCAGCTTTAATATTCCTTCAGTGGCTTGCCACTGTCCACATGATAAAGGCATTTTCTTGGTTACAAAACCCTATGTAATCAAGTTTTCTCTGTATTTGAGACTCATCACCTACCTTTTGCTGTAAATCTTCATCTTCATTCCGGGATACTGGCCTACAGATTGTTCCCTAAACATGCTATTCCAGTTCCCTCTGTTGGCAATATTCTTTTTCACTGTACCCATTTACCTCTAAAATTTATATTTATAATGAAAATCCTGGTTCAGGCTAGACAACTTTTGCAGACAAACTCTCTTCATTAACTATCCTTTCTTACTTCAGTTTAAGAACTTCATACTCATTATAATGTTTCAGTATTTTTAATCACAGTCTCAAATGATCAACAGATCCATACTCATTTTTATGTATAATCTGGTTATAGGAATTAATGTATACTAAGTATTTTATCCTTAAATGAATCACCTCTCAGAGCTTTAAATAAAGAACTTCCCTAAGTATACAGTTCTTAAAATTCCACATATCCTGCATTTCCCCCCTTTTGATCAGTATTCTACAGAATCTTTGACCAAAATGTTCAGTAATGGTAGCCAGACATCATCCAGTTCTAGTCTCATGGCAAAGGAGAGAGTTATTCATGGAGGCAATTTTCATGGAATCCAGGCTTTTGGAGCCATGGAGCCTAGAAAACTCTCAGAAATTATACCTTTAAGATAATCTTTAAAAACTTAAACTAGAATAAAAAAAAAAGTCTGAAGTCTTACTAAAACCAAACAACACTTTAATTTGATTAATAAAGAATGTTTCCTTTGAACACTGTGCTCTTTTAGGATCTATCCATATGGATGGTGCAATCCCTATCCAGAGTCCATAAACACTCTTTAAGGACCTGGAAAAACCAATCACTAATTTTATATGGAAAGAAAGAGACCTCAGACAAGCAAAGCATTACTGAAGAAGAAGAGGAACAAAATGAGATGTCTCATATTGGTATAAGAACAAACATAGACCAATAGAACAGAATTGAGGACTCAGAAATAGATCCATCCACCCATGGACAGCTGATATTTGGCAAAGGGCTGGAATCTATTACATGGGGAAAAGAAAGTCTCTTTAACACATGGTGCTAGCAATCTGGATATCCATTTGCAGAAAAATGAAAAAAAAAATTTGTACCACACGTTATACAAAAATCAACTCAAAATGGATCAAAGACTTAAATGTAAAACCTAAAATTATAAAGATCGTAAAAAATAGGGAACAACATAGGGGCTCTAATTTATGGCATAAATAGACTACCAACCATTGCCAAAAAAATGCACCAACAACTGAATATAAACTAAATGATTGGGACCTTCAAAAATTAAATCCTATGTGCACCAAAAGAGTTGTCCAGATGAGTAAAAGAGAACACAGAGATTGTTAAAAACATATTTGGCAATGACATATCTGACAAAGGAATCATCTCTAAAATTTATTGAAAACCATAACACCTCAACATCAAAGAGATAAACAATACAGTTAAGGCATGTGCAGAAGGCATGAACAGACACTTAAAACACATGAAGATTTACTCTTAATATTTAGTCACTAGAGAAATGTAAGTCAAAGCAATAATGAGATATCTCACGCTAGCAATAGTAGAAATGTCCAACACATCAGAAAATTGGAAATGGTGGTGAAGTTTTGGAGAGATTGGAACTCTCATACACTGCTGTGTGACCATAAAATAATGCAACCACTGTGGAAAATGGTATGATGCATCCTTAAAAACTGGAAATAGTAATACCATTTGATCCAGCATCCCTCTATTAGGTATACATCCTAAAGAGATGAGATCCGGGACACAGATATATGCATACCCATATGCATCACAGTAGTATTCACAAAACAAAGAGATGGAAACAATATAGATGCCCATCAACAAATGAATAGATAAACAAACTATTATATATATTATATATATATATAAGCTCTGGTAGCATAGTGCCTGAGGCACTTGACTGCTAACCAGAAGGCTGGCGGATCAAACCCACCAGCCACTCCTCAGAAGGAAGATGGGGCAATCTACTTCTGTAGCGATACTGCCTCAGAAACCCAAGGAGGGGTTGCTATGAGTTTGTCCGACATGACATCAACATACTCACACACACAAACACACACACAATGGAATATTATGCAATATTAAAGAATAATAAAGAATCTGCAGAACACCTCATAATGTGATGAACTTGGAGGACATTATACTGAGTGAAATAAATCAATCACAGAAGGACTAATATGATATGAATCCACTGTTATAAAAATCCAAGGAAAAATTTACACAGGAAAAATAAAATTTGATGGTTATCAGGGATGGAAGGAGAGCAGAGGGAAAATTGATAGCTAGACAAGAGAGATGTGTTTATTTTGGTTAAAGTAAAGGCAATATGCCAAAAGTAGGTGAACAGCATAATATCACTAAGGAAAATGAAGACAAGGAGAGACACACGAGAGTAACAGACAACAAAAGTAAACACTATTACATAGTACTGCATTATAAGTAATAGGAAACACTAATCTATAAGTGGTTATATAGGTAAGCAGGCAAGATGATTAGGTATGGGTAGGTGAGCAGGATTATACCCATGACCATTGGCATTTTTATATATGTATATGTATGTCTTATAAAAATGTCCATATGTATAGTAGAACTAAAAGGAGACAAAATTATAACTTCTCAGCCACAACAAAACACCTTGAGGTAGTGAGTCACTGGGAGTGTGGACTTAGTTGGGACTATAGTTACAGGGAACATTAAGGTCAATTGGAATAACAAAGTACACAAAAATATAGTTCTACATCCTACTTTGATAGGTAGTGACTGGGGTCTTAAAAGCTTGCGAGTGGCCATCTAAGACACAACTATTAGTTTCTTCATATCTGGAACAAAGAAGAATGAAGAAAATCAAAGACACATGGGAACAATTTGTCCAAGGGACTAGTAGACCATGGGAATCTCAGCCTCCACAACCCTGAGACAAGAAGAACTAGATGGTGACAGCAACAATTGCCAACCACTCTGAAAGGGATGAAAATTGGAGATCTGGATAAAAAGGCAGAAAAATGTGGAAAAAAAAAAACTCAAAACCATAAAAAAGACCAATTTTACTGGTTGGATAGAGACTTGTGAAACTCCTTAGTCACCCTTTGGTGACTTAAGGCCACACAGTCTAAGGTCTGTAACTGAACTCACTCCTGAGGCTCAACTTTCAGCCAAATAATAGAGGAGTAACAGAGACATAAGAACCCCTTAGACCAATCAACTATAAGGATTCAAAAGGGAGGTATTTGCCCAAGGGTAAACTCAGAAGGCAGGAATGGTTAGGAAAGAAGGACAAAAGGAAATAGTAACTACAGGGAGGAGTTGGGAGGAATATTGTTAGATTATGGGAATCAAAATCAACGTCATGAAACAAAATGTGTACCAACTATTGAATGGGAAATCTGTTTGCTCTTTACATTTTTGTTCAAATCACAATAAAAAGTTAAAAAAATATATATTTATATCTATTTATATCTATTTATATGGGATCAAATTAACAACAGATACTAGAAAGGTTAAACAGGCAATGAGATTATGTTAATGGGAAAAGAACTATTAGGAAAAGGAGGATGAGAAAGTTTGCACAACTGAAAGAATGGGATCAGTGTCACTGAGTTGTTCATGTAGAAATTGCTGAACTGGTGTATGTTCTGCTGCAAATATTCTCAACAACTACAAAAGTAAAATAAATAAAAACAAAGATTTCACCTACCCTTTATGCTAATTTGATTCATGCTGGTTTTGACATTTCATGCTCATGGCTTGAGTATTTTATTGTGCGAAGGGCTAAGCTATATGTTTTTGTCATAAGTTTTATAAATTCATTATTTGATGAAGAGAAAAATGACTTAAACAACACTCTTTGAAATTATTGATATCCTAAAGTGCCTCCTATTCTATATCTACCCTACCTGGTAAAATCCAGAACGAAGAAGTGAAGACCTATCAATATGTTATCTGAAATAAATGAAACCGCATAATAGTTTTAATGGAACCACAAAGAGTAATTGAGATTTAGTAGCATATTATAGTTTGAACTTTTATTGACTTTCTCCCAGCATAAACCTGCAGAAATATTTCTTCATAATGTTCTAGCACACTTTTTTTTTTTTTTTTCAATTTTACTCTGGGCACTGATTTTGTTATTGCAGACAATATGTTGGTAGCATTTATGTTATTCAACCATTTAAGCTTCAATAAATATATCTATAATGTGTCATTCTTTCTATACAAACCCTGAACAAATTCCATTCCTCTGATTTGAAAAACCTAGCTGCTTTATATCTTATTTATACAATATTGAAAGAGGTTATGCCCTTGTTAGAGCCATGGACATCTATAAATTATAGTAAGCACAGGGTGTGTAATGAGTTATGCTGAGAAACATGATGGTTAATAGAAAATTGAGAAGATTTTGCTCAGAAAATATATGTGAGCATTTATAATAACAGCAACAATAAACACTTTCCAAATCTACAGATGAATTTGACTGTATCTGCTCTTGAATTCTCTTCATTGCTGGCTTATTTTATTGCATTTTATCTTTTGTAATCATATGCTGAAATTCAAATTCCTGGTCAGGACAAAATGTTCAGTACCTTCATCTTCCCATTGGTTTAAGAAGCTGTTGAATCTGATGACCATGGTTTTGCATCCTGTCTTACTCATGCTTGCAGTGTGACTTTGGAAATAAAGTCTGTGGGTGCTTTGTTACTGTTAGGTGCTGTCATGTTGGTTCTGACTCATAGGTACCTCACATATAATAGAACAAAAAAGATGTCCATCTCAGCATATCATCAAAAAAGTAGATATGTTTGATCCAATTATTGCAGCCCAAGTGTCAATTCATCTTACTGAAGGTCTTCCTCTTTCATGCTGACCCTCTACTTTACAGAGCATGATGCCTTTCTCCAGGGATTGGTCCTTTCAACTAACATGTCCAAAGTAAGAGAGCTGAATTCTCATCATCCTTACTTTAAAGGAACATTCTGGCTGTACTTCTTCCAAGACAGATTTGTTTGTTCTTCTGGCAGTCCATGGTATATTCAATATTCTTCACCAACACTGTAATGCAAATGCATCACTTCTTCGGTGTTCCTTATTCATTGTCTGGCTTTCACATCCATATGATATGATTGAAAATACCATAGCTTAAGTCAGGCATACCTTAGTCTACAAAGTGACAGCTTTGCTTTTCAACAGTTTAAAGAAGACTTTTGCAGCAGATTTACCGAAGTCAATCAATATGTTGTTTGATTTCTCAACTGCTGTATCCATGAGTTTTCATCGTGGATCCATGTAAAATGAAGTACTTGACAACTTCAAATCTTTTCTCCTTTTGTCATGATGTAGCTTATTGTTCTAGTTGTGAAAATTTTGGTATTCTTTGTTTTGAAGTGTAATCCATTACCTGTAGGCTATATATAGTCTTTGATCTTCATCAGTGTTTCAAGTGCTTTTCACTTTCAGTGAGAACCTTACCAGCAAGGTTGTGTCATATGCATATCACAAGTTGTTAATGAGTCATCTGTCCTCCAATCCTGATGCCACTTTCTTTTTCATATACTCCAGCTTCTTGAATTATTTGCTCAGCACACAGATTGGATAAGCATGGTGAGAGGATACAACCCTTTCAATTGTAAACAACATAGTATCTCCTTGTTCTGTTCAAATGAGTACCTCTTGGTCTATATGAAGGTTCTGCATGAGCCCAATGACATGTTCTGGAATTCCCATTCTTCCCAATGTTGCCCATAGTTTGTTATGATCCACATATTCAAATGCCTTTCCATAGTCAATAAAATACAAGTAAACACTCTGCTGTCAGCCAAGATCCATCTGCCATCAGCAATGACAGCCCTCATTGCATCCTCTTCTGAATCTGGCTTGAATTTCTAATAGTTCATTTTTGATATATGGCTGCAGCCATTTTTCAATTATTGTCAGTAAAATTTTACTTACATATGATGTTTACAATATTATTTTATAATTTTCACATTCTGTTGGATTATCTTTCCTTGAAATGGGCTGAAATATGGATCTCCTTGAGTTGGCTGGCCAGGTAGCTGTTTTCTAAATTTCTTGGCATTGATGAATGAGTGCTTCCAGCATCACATCTGCTTGTTGTAGCACCTCAATTCCTGGAGCCTCATTTTTTGCCAATAATTTTGGTGTAGCATGGACTTCTTCCTTCATTACTATCGACTCTTTATCATGTGCTATTTCCTGGAGTTGTTGAAAATCAACAAAATCTTTTTGGTACAGTGACTCTATGTATTCCTTCTATATTCTTTAGATGCTTTCTATGCCATTCAACTTTTTGCCCATAGACTCTTTCAATGTTGCAACTTAAGGCTTTAATTTCTTTCTCAGTTCTTTCGGCTTGAGACATTCCAAGTGTGTTCTTCCTTTTTATTTATTTATTTCAACATTAGGCCTTTGCACATTTCATTATTACTATGTCTTCTCAAGGTGACTTTTGAAATAAATAATCTGTTCAGCTCTTTTACTTCATCATTTCTTCCATTCACTTCATCTACTCTTCATTTCAGTCTTTTCTGACATCCATTTTGGTCTTTTCTTTCTTTCCTATCTTTAAACAACATTTTGCTTTATTCACATATGGTTTCCTTGATGTCATCCCACAACTGTTCTGGTCTTTGGTCATTAGTGTTCAGTGAATCAAATATATTTTTAGATTATCTTTAAATTTAAGGAGGATATATTCAAGGTTACATTTTGGCTCTCATGATTTTTTTTTTTTTTTTCATTTTTCATTTTCTTAAGCTTCAACTTGAACCTTCATATGAACAATTGATGGTCTGTTACACATTTGACACTAGGCTTTGTTCAGACTGATGGTATTGAGTTTGTCTACCCTATCTTTCTACAGACATATAAGATTTGATTTCATCTGGCAAGGTTCTCATGGATTCATCATAATCATTGTTGAAAAAGTTGCTGTACAAAACATTAAAAATACAGTGCTTGAGAAAATGTCAAGGGTATTGTAAATTCCCCATAATGTGTGATTTGCTTACTGTACTTTAAGTTATTTCAGATTATTATTATTATTTTTTTTTTTGAGAACATGTAAAGACTGATTCTGCATTATCAATTATGTAAGTTGATCATCCACTTATTTCAGGTATTTAGACACCTGATCTCATGAAGTCCCACTACCCTTTGCCTGGCTTAACTTGTACCAACTCTTTTGTTCAACCAGATTGCATATTCTGCCATTTAAAATGTGAAGTCTGAAACGTTAAGAAATGTGTCTTGTTCACTACTGCCACTTTGAGGTTTAGCAGTAGTTCTAGATTCATGGGTAACACTCTAAATGCCTTGATTCTATGAATGCATAGAATGATTTATGTTTACTCCCCTAAGTAATTCACCTTCTCTCTCCTTCTGCCTCTTCTTCTCTCTTCCTATTGCCCTGCCTCCTCCATACATGATTTGGTAGTACTCTCTAACACTTCCATGGCACATGCCATATGCCTCTAAAGTGATAATGTTAAAGGAGATATTGCACCTATTTTATTTTTTTCAACATGGGTGGCCCATTTGCAGTGCTAAACCCATGGTGGACATTCAAAGCAGAGCTATTAAATGAATGGAAAAATAATTAAAAGAATGATTCTTTTAATAATAGGATTGTAGAATTTAAGGAGGCTTAGCAACCAAAGAGAAAATGGAATAGATTTGCCAATGACTATAGCTAGGAGAAGAGATTTTGCCGTCCATCTATCCATCTATTCATCCATCCATTTACCCTTCAATTAATCAACCAGAAGCAGTTATTAAGAGTAAATTTATGACATTTATGACATAAATGGGCTTTGAGAGATACAAATGAAATGTATGAGAAGTAGTTCCTAAATTCAGATTACTGACAACATAAACAAGGAAATGTATATCATTCCATCACTTATCTAGAATTTTGAGGATTCCAGATGAGTGTTAGCTAGGTATTTGGGATGTCACATTAGACTTATACTCCACTTCATGGTGCTATTTTAATGAACTACAACTAACTGTAGTTATTTGAAGGGGCCCTGGGAGTGGAGTGGTTAAAGTGCTCAGCTGCTATCAAAAAGTTCAGTGGTTCAAAACTATGAGCCTTTCTGTGAGAGAAAAATGTGGCTGTCTGTTTCAGTAAAGATTTGCAGCCTTATAAACCCTATGGAGCAGTTCTCCTCTGCCATTTAGGATTGCTGTGAGTTAGAATCAAATCAACAGCAGTGCATGTGCTTTAGTTTGGGTATTTATTTGAAATAACTAAACACATACACTAAATCAGTTTTAGCAATAATGAGAATTCTGGTACTCATTGCTTATAAAAAGATAACATACTTAGAATGAATAATATAACTAGGTAAATATGATTTGAGACAATTAATTTACTTAATTAATAAATAGTTTCCACCCATTTTCTTCAGAGATGTCATCCCTCAGAAATGTGCCAGGTCAGTTCTGACTCCAATGCCAAATGTCACTCTGCTGTCAGAATATGACAGTCACTGGTGTTAGATGTTCCTTCCAAGAACAAATTATTTCCGACAATAAAAGCCCATCTGTTTATCCAATTTGTGGATGTGCTCTGCCTTACATTAACATTTGCCCAACTAGCCCTGAAATGATCTCTCATATGACAATACACTATAGCCCCAACCATGACACCATTTCTCTACATAGCCATTGGAAGACACCAACTTTTCCAGCTTGGGAAATGAACTAGGTTTTTAAACTGACAAGCAATTCACTCAGCCAATATAAGATCCCAACTGTCTCTGAAGTGCTATGCTAGGGACACTGGAGGATTTCAAAAGTGAATGATACAGTCTGGACCCTTAAAAAATTCCGTTTTCTGACAGTAGTTAAAAAAAAAAAGACACTTGTAAATAAAATAAACACAATTAAAGGTTTGAATTAAAACAAAACAAAAAAGCATGTAGATTTTAAGTAATTAAATTACTTAAATTTTAAAATTTTAGTAATTAAATCCTAAAGAATCCATCCCATGGGAATCAAAAATTATTAAAAACAACAAATATTTATTTACATCAGATATAATAGGAAAATAATGTAAATACACTAACTGACTGATAATTCTAACTCTGTGGGCTTTTTGAATTCATACGTATGAAGGTTGTACAAACAAAGAGGAATATTTTACTATGAGATTAAGTTTTAAAATAAAGGCTATATAAGTCTGGTAATAAATAACCAAAATCAAATATATAACAAATGGAAAGGAAGACTGAAAAAATAAGCCATATTTTCTTTAAAAATGATTGCTCTCTAGATTTTTATTTTTCTATTCAATGTTCTCCAACTTTTCAGAAACACTTCATGTAAAGGAAAATTAAAATACTGTGTTTCATGAATCAAGGCTTGACCTGCTTGCATAGCATTTTCTATAATCTGGGACCAAAAGCCTCCAAACTGGAAGAAATACACAGAAACAAAATGATTACAGATGGAAATTTTCTTGCATCAACCTTCAAATTAAAGAATGGATAGGAAAACTTACAAACAAAACCCAGTACCCTAGAGTGTTTTATATTTTATCAAACACTTTCAGAAATATTATGTCCTCCCCCCCCCACACACACACACACAATTACCCTAGGGAATAGGCATTATCCTTGTTGTATAATTAGGAAACTGACTAAGAGAGGTTAAATGACTTGCCTGAAAACAAAGATTTAGAAAATGTCAGAACTGAGTCTCAATCCCAATTTTATAACTGTAGGTCTGAGATACTTCTTCTACACGTATTGTCTCTTACTAAAAGAATAACCTCTGACTTCACTTATATATATTGGGACAAGTTTTCTTAGGAAAAACATAATAAACTTTGTTTTCAACCATAATTTTTACACCTTTATTTAAAACAATTTGCTCTGCTTTTTAAAAATCTCATTTTTGACTGCTAACCAGAAGGCTGACGGTTCAAACCCACCAGCCACTCCTTGGAAGGAAGGTTGGGTAATCTACTTCCATAGTGATATTGCCTCAGAAACCCAAGGAGGGGTCAGTATGAGTCAGATGCAATTTGATAGCAGTGTGTTTGGTTTTGATTTCATTTAAAAATCTCATTTCCTGCTTCATTTAAAATAATACTTCTAATGTCCAGCATGTGGAATAGTTCATGGGGCAGCTCACAATATGCCAGCTGGTTTCATCAAAGTAAGAAAACTTGAGGACCAGAGAGAGTAAAGACAAAGTCAATAGTGTTTTATAACTTAATCTTGGAAATGACATTCCACCACTTTTACACATTAGAAGCAAGTCACTATGTCCTCTCAAGAGGAGAGGATAATAATATGGCCTGAATGTGAGGAAGTGGGGATCATTAAGAGTCATCTTAGAAAGGTGCCTACCACAGCTTCTTGCATGATTTCCTTCCAATCAATAATTTGAGATACCATTTTGGTGATGATGAAGCAGGAAGTGGACAGATTAGAAGGGACTCTCTCCTTATGCTGAAAATTAAAGTAGAAGGAAAAAGAGAAAAGAAAAATGTTACTCAAAATAACGAATGGTAAGAATAATAACTACAACTTGTTAAATAACAATTGTATCTAGACATTGTGATACACTCTATATATTGCTTCTAACCCTTTGAAAAATTGTTGCAAGTTAGTCAGCATTACTCATGTTTTATAGATGAAGAAACAATACCTTAGTGAACAAAAATGATTTGCTTAAGTCTCACAGCTAGTAAGTGCCAGTGGCAGTACCAATATTAGAACAGAATTCTGTTGGTCTTCAAAATTTGCAAATTCAAAACAAATACAATTTATAAGAAAAATAATTTAGAGTTAATGAATTCTACTTTAAAAGTGGTATGAAGAATCCTTTTTTTTCCAATGATCCACTGTACTTTCATTTTTCATTATAATTCGGATTCTTTTAAAAATGTGATTCTTCTGAAAAACACAAGATGTTCAGACATCATTTGGTTCTCTCT
>NW_006921735.1:5556020-5561148 GCF_000298275.1 Orycteropus afer afer
AGATCTGATACAATAATAAGCATAATCTTATATCTTTATTGTATCCAGACATGGGACCAATGACTAATAATAAAGTTTTGGTGGTTATTAGAACTTTCTAAAGACTGTAGGATCAAAATATTCACCTGTATAGGGAGGTAGTATCAAAAAGGTTAGGATGTCAACAATAGAAAACTTTCGCCTTCTAATCAGAAGGTTGTTTGGATGGAATTGTTTATCCCTTGGAGGCAAGTCGATGCACTGTTTTGAAAATGGCTGGAAAAGTGGACAACTAGTACAAAGAAAAGACCAGACTTGGAAGACTAAGGCAGAAGCCCTATTACTAAAACTGGATTTGAGTCAAACAAATTACACAGAATTCAGTCAGTCAATTTAGTTATGAAGCCAGACTAACATGGAGCATAAAATAGCATTGATTACTTAGGAAAGGATTGCATTGTGTCAAGCACCTGTTGTCTATGGGCAGAAATATTCTTGAAGAGAGAGGCAAAGAGAGGTTGCAGATAATAGATACTGAAAGAAAAACAATGTCTCTCAGCTTCACTGTAGATAAGTATCCCTCATTACAGAAAAATCATCTATGAAGTAGAGAGTTTGAGCATTAGTGTCTAAAAGAAACAAAACAAAACAAAAACTTCCCTTGAGATGTTAATGTATATCCAAGATTGAAAGCCTCTAGATTAGAGGCAAGGATCTAGGTAGTACAAAACAGGTATGGAATACCTGACAAAGGAGAGCAGTTTGGTAGTTTCTACAACTGTAAAGTATAATAATTATAAAATATTAACCTGGTTGAAGAATAAGCTAAAAACAAACAACAACAACAACAACAAAAACTTATGAAAAAAAGAAATGATGTTGTGAGAAATACTGGAAGCTCTTGGACACTAAACTAAAACCCACTCAGGAGAGGAGATTTTGCCCTATAACAAAAAATTGTAGCAGTAAATTTTTCTATCAGAAACAGTTAGAAAAGCCACTTTTATTTTTTTAAAAAAAAAAGACAGGTTGAAGGTATTAAATGAGCTGCCGAGGCAACCAATACTAAGAGGACTAAGATCCCAACAAGAAGAGAGTGAGAGAACTGAACCAACATTTCACCAGCCATTTTTCCTCTAGGGCTATTTGACGATGCTTGACATGGAGTTAGAGATGAGAGTTCATGCAGAGGCAAGAAAATCATCAAAGTTTCTGCAATATGACAATACTGGGGAAGCCAAGCATCAGGAACAAAGATATTGTTGAAAAACGAGGAGAAAAGAGTGCGTCCAATATTTCAGGGGTTCTTTCTATGGAATTGACATCAGAAAATTTAGCTAAATGAAATGAAAAACTGTTGAAACACTTGATTTTTCTATGTTCTTATGATTCTGAAGAAACAAAAAATTGACTTCAGAAATCACAAAAGAAAAAAAGGGCCTTACTAAACACACTAAGCTATCTGTTGGGATTCTTGAACAGAGGTAGTTAGAGATTTTTTTAAAAAAATCACCACTTAAATTGTGCAATGTTAGACTAGTTTAACAATACAAAATTGAGCAATATGATTTATCACATTAACTGAATAAAGAAAAAAGTCATAATGCACTGCCATCGAGTTGTTTCTGACTCATTGTAACCCTATAGTTCAGAGTAGAACTGCCTCATAGGATTTCCGAGGGTGTAAATCTTTACAGAAGTAGACTGCCACATCATTCTCCCATGGAGCTGCTGGTGAGTTTTAACCACAAACCTTTGGTTAGTAGCTGAACTCTTTAACCACTACACGATCAAGGCTCATTGAGAAAATCATATGATTATCTAAATAGCTAAAGAAAAATTATTTGATAAATTTCAACATCCAGTCATGATAAATGACTTATACCAAATTATACTAAGAGAAAACTGTAATTTGATTAAGAATATATAAGAAATATCTATAAAAATTTTCATATTTAAAGGAATAATATTGAAAGATTTTCCCTGAAATAGGGAAGAAGTCAAGAATACCTATTATCAGCATTTCTATTTACCCTGAATTTTAAGTCTTAGCAACCAAAAACAATAAAAACAGAACACAAAGAAATAATAACTGGAATAGAATGTATAATATTGTAAGTAATCATAAAATACATAACCTTGCACTGAGAAAATTCAAAAGAATAAATATGGGAATGTTGCCAGGTCACTTACAATTACCAGTTACCATAAAGTCAGCTCTGACTCTTGGTGACCCCACATGTGTCAGAGTAGAATTGGGCTTCATATGATTTCCCACGCCTGATTTTCCAGAAGTAGGCTGCCAGCCCTTTCTTTCAAGGAGCCACTAGGTGGATTTGAACCTCTAGCCTTGTGGTTAGCAGACAAATAAATTAATTATTCACAAGTTCAGTGGACAACTGTCAATTTATAAGATCAATTGTGTTGCTTTTTGTCAGGAAAAAAATATGAAATAGAATTTTAAATTATATAGTTTCAAATAAAATTCATCAATACAGCCAGTGCAAGTTAGGAGAGACATTTGGACTGAAAACAAATAAATAAATAACAGAAATAACAGCAAAAATAAAGGAAACATCACTGAGCTAATTGAAAGTAGACCTAAAACACAGAAAGCAAAGCCAAATTCACATATAGGATGCCTAATATTAAAAGATGTCATTTTCCCCACATATTTTATCTATAAATGTAATACAAACTTAATCAAAATGCCTGCATATTTTCTTAGAAATTGACAAGATTATTTTAAAATATTCAATATAATATAAAGAAGTAAGAACAGCCAAGATAAACTTGAAAAAGAACAAGGCTGAAGTTCATATGTCACTAGAATAAAAGATGAATTATAAAGCTACAGTAATTAAGACATTAAAATAGTGTTACATAAAAAGATTAAGAGATCAAAGAAACAGAAAATAAAGAGTCTAGAAACAACTCAGGCACACACCTGCTTTATAATAAAAGTACAAGGCAGTGCAAAAGCAAAGATGGTCTTTCAACAATTATGCTGGGAAAATGGGATATCTTCTGGGGAGAAAAAGTGAACCCTACACTCTGTCTCACACCATATCTAAAAATCAGATCATATGAATTTTAGAACTGAATAAAAAGTGTAAAACAATGAACTATATAGACAGAAACAAGATAATATGCTTTTTTAAAATATATATATATGTTTTATTGTCATTTGGGTGAAAAATTACAGAGCAAATTCACTTTCCATGCAGCAATTCACATACACTTTATCTCATGACATTGACTACAATTTATCACAATGCAACAGCTCCCCTCCCACTTCCTCACAATCGTTACCTCTTCCTTGTATCCATCTCTCCATGCACTCCTGCCCCCTGAGCTGTCTCCCTGTACATAAACAGCCCTTCTTTTTCCCATGATTATTCTCTCCAAGGAGTGTATCTATCTCAGGTAAATGTTCAACTCATATGCCTGTCTTTTGTCTGGCTGGAAGCCACAGGTGTGGGTTCAATCCAGACCTGAAGGCCAGCTAGGTGCCATAGTCTCAGTGGTTCCACCAGGCTCTACCAGACCAGCATACCTGGTTTCCTCACTTTTCATTTTCCCCCAAATGATTGTGAGTTTTGTTCCATGTTCTTCTCCCTCTCTATCCAGGATATCCTACATAGATCCCCCTCTGAGTGGTTAACAGTGGTAGCCAGGCACCATCTAGTTCTTCTGGTCTCATAGTCATGTAGGCTGCAGATCGCATGGTTTATTAGTCGCTAGAATGAATTATTTCTATGAATGTCTGGATGAGGAGAGGCGATTCATTCCATCTAGGTGGCCACTTGCAAGCTTTTAAGACCCCAGTCACTACTCGCCAAAGTAGGAGGTGGAACAATGTTTTGTGTAGTATGTTATGCCAGTTGAGCTTGATGTCCCCTGTGACTATGGTCCTAAGCCCACAGGTTCAACTACTTGATCCATCTGGGTATCTGGCTGTGACCAAGAAGTGACTACAACCTTATCCCTTGTCAGATCATAGAAATACATTTATAGGACCATGTCAGCCAACCTTATACATGGTCTTGGGTACACTCCCTGCTTCATAGACATACCTCATAGGTCAGCCTGTCTACTCATCTATCTACCATATACCCATATTTGACTTCACTGACAACGCAGTACTGTATGTGCAAAAGGGTTCATATTTGTTGTATGTACCTCCTATGTATCTTTCTATGTCTTCGTGTTCCTCAATGCCACCATGTTGATCACTCACATTCGGTACATTGCCTTTCTCTTCACCCAAATTAATACTTATCTCTACCTGTCTAACAGTGTTCCCTACCCTCTCCTCCCACCCCTGGTAACCAACAAAGAAAATTTCCTTCCATAGATAGACCTTTCCTTGATTTTTATAATAATGGACTAATACAATATTTGTTCTTCTGTTATTGACTTATTTCACTCAGCATAATGCCCTCCAAGTTCATCCACTTTATGCTATGTTTTGCAGATTCCAGGTTACTCTTTAGGGCTGCATAGTATTCTGTTGTGTGTATGTACCATAGTTTGTTTATCCATTCCTCAGTTGATAGACACCTAGGTTGTTTCCATATTCCGGCTATTGTTAATAGTGCTGCAATGAACATTGGTGTGCATATGTTTGTTCTTGTCCTGGCTTTCACTTCTTTAGGATATATACCTAGTAAAGGAATGGTTGGGTCAAATGGTATTTTTAATTGCAACTTTTTAAGGAATCACGATAGTGCTTTCCACAAAGGTTGTACTATTTTGTAGTCCCACCAGCAGTGTATGAGACTCCCAATCTCTCTGCATCCCTGCCAGAATCTGTTATTTTGTGTCTGTTGAATTTTGCTATTTGTGCTGGAACAAGATGGTATCATTGTTGTTTTCATTTGTATCTCTCTAATGGCTAAAGATTGTGAGCATTTCTTCCTATGTTTGTTGGCCACCTGAGTATCCTCCTTGGTGAAGTGTCTATTAATCTCTTCTGCCCATTTTTAATTAGATTATTGTTTTTTTGTTGTTGTTGTTGTTATTGAGTTGTTGCAGTTTTCTATAAATTCTAGAGATAAGTCCTTTGTCAGCTATGTCATTGTTTTCCCAGTCTGTAGGTTCTCTTTTGACTCTTTTGGAGACGTCTTTGGAAGCCCATAAAAAATTA